>NW_028162695.1:0-110000 GCF_964263955.1 Coregonus lavaretus | reverse complement strand
ACAGTTAGTAGTGCATTCCTGTTTTCTCATTAGTCAGTCAGACAGTTAGTAGTGCATTCCTGTTTGTCTCATTAGTCAGTCAGTCAGACAGTTAGTAGTGCATTCCTGTTTGTCTCATTAGTCAGTCAGTCAGACAGTTAGTAGTGCATTCCTGTTTGTCTCATTAGTCAGTCAGACAGTTAGTAGTGCATTCCTGTTTGTCTCATTAGTCAGTCAGTCAGACAGTTAGTAGTGCATTCCTGTTTGTCTCATTAGTCAGTCAGTCAGACAGTTAGTAGTGCATTCCTGTTTGTCTCATTAGACAGTCAGACAGTTAGTAGTGCATTCCTGTTTTCTCATTAGACAGTCAGACAGTTAGTAGAGCATTCCTGTTTTCTCATTAGACAGTCAGACAGTTAGTAGTGCATTCATGTTTGTCTCATTAGTCAGTCAGTCAGACAGTTAGTAATGCATTCCTGTTTGTCTCAATTAGACAGTCAGACAGTTAGTAGTGCATTCCTGTTTTCTCATTAGTCAGTTAGACAGTTAGTAGTGCATTCCTGTTTTCTCAATAGTCAGTCAGTCAGACAGTTAGTAGTGCATTCCTGTTTGTCTCATTAGACATTCAGACAGTTATTAGATCATTCCTGTTTTCTCATTAGACAGTCAGACAGTTAGTAGTGCATTCCTGTTTGTCTCATTAGTCAGTCAGTCAGACAGTTAGTAGTGCATTCCTGTTTGTCTCATTAGTCAGTCAGACAGTTAGTAGTGCATTCATGTTTGTCTCATTAGTCAGTCAGACAGTTAGTAGTGCATTCCTGTTTGTCTCATTAGTCAGTCAGTCAGACAGTTAGTAGTGCATTCCTGTTTGTCTCATTAGTCAGTCAGACAGTTAGTAGTGCATTCCTGTTTTTCTCATTAGTCAGTCAGACAGTTAGTAGTGCATTCCTGTTTGTTTCATTAGTCAGTCAGACAGTTAGTAGTGCATTCCTGTTTGTCTCATTAGTCAGTCAGACAGTTAGTAGTGCATTCCTGTTTGTCTAATTAGTCAGTCAGACAGTTAGTAGTGCATTCCTGTTTGTCTCATTAGTCAGTCAGACAGTTAGTAGTGCATTCCTGTTTGTCTCATTAGTCAGTCAGACAGTTAGTAGTGCATTCCTGTTTGTTTCATTAGTCAGTCAGACAGTTAGTAGTGCATTCCTGTTTGTCTCATTAGTCAGTCAGACAGTTAGTAGTGCATTCCTGTTTGTCTCATTAGTCAGTCAGAAAGTTAGTAGTGCATTCCTGTTTGTCTCATTAGACAGTCAGACAGTTAGTAGAGCATTCCTGTTTTCTCGTTAGACAGTCAGACAGTTAGTAGTGCATTCCTGTTTGTCTCATTAGTCAGTCAGTCAGACAGTTAGTAGTGCATTCCTGTTTGTCTCATTAGACAGTCAGACAGTTAGTAGTGCATTCCTGTTTTCTCATTAGTCAGTCAGACAGTTAGTAGTGCATTCCTGTTTGTCTCATTAGTCAGTCAGTCAGACAGTTAGTAGTGCATTCCTGTTTGTCTCATTAGTCAGTCAGACAGTTAGTAGTGCATTCCTGTTTTCTCATTAGTCAGTCAGACAGTTAGTAGTGCATTCCTGTTTTCTCATTAGTCAGTCAGACAGTTAGTAGTGCATTCCTGTTTTCTCATTAGTCAGTCAGTCAGTCAGACAGTTAGTAGTGCATTCCTGTTTTCTCATTAGTCAGTCAGACAGTTAGTAGTGCATTCCTGTTTGTCTCATTAGTCAGTCAGTCAGACAGTTAGTAGTGCATTCCTGTTTGTCTCATTAGACAGTCAGACAGTTAGTAGTGCATTCCTGTTTTCTCATTAGTCAGTCAGACAGTTAGTAGTGCATTCCTGTTTGTCTCATTAGTCAGTCAGTCAGACAGTTAGTAGTGCATTCCTGTTTGTCTCATTAGTCAGTCAGACAGTTAGTAGTGCATTCCTGTTTTCTCATTAGTCAGTCAGACAGTTAGTAGTGCATTCCTGTTTTCTCATTAGTCAGTCAGACAGTTAGTAGTGCATTCCTGTTTTCTCATTAGTCAGTCAGTCAGTCAGACAGTTAGTAGTGCATTCCTGTTTTCTCATTAGTCAGTCAGACAGTTAGTAGTGCATTCCTGTTTGTCTCATTAGTCAGTCAGACAGTTAGTATTGCATTCTTGTTTGTCTCATTAGTCAGTCAGACAGTTAGTAGTGCATTCCTGTTTGTCTAATTAGTCAGTCAGACAGTTAGTAGTGCATTCCTGTTTGTGTCATTAGTCAGTCAGACAGACAGTTAGTAGTGCATTCCTGTTTGGCTGCAATACACAGTGCGTGTATGTGTACATGTGTAAATGTTTCGTTTTTTGTGTGTATGTTTTTGAGTGTGTGTGGGCATTCATTTCTGTCTGTTTGGTGATTGGGTGTGTTTATGCGTGTGTGTGTGTGTGTGTGCATTTGTGTGTGTGTGTGTGTGTGTGTACAATATGTTGTCCTTTGGTCTTCGGATCTAGTGGTGACTCACCTGCTCATCGACCCCTCACCTCAACCCCTCAGAGCTTCAGTCGAAGTCGGAGAACGGAACGAAATCTGAAACGTTTCTGCAAAAAACACCTTTACCGTGGAAACATTTTTGGCTAAAACGTTTCAAATTCCATTCTGTTCCAATCTCTCTTGGCAGGCCATGGGATGGAGGAGGAGGGAGGGGGTTGAGTGTGTATGTGTATGTGTATGTGTGTGTATGTGCGTGCGTGCGTGTGTGTGTGTGTGTGTATTGCCATGTGGTGGTATTTGGCAATTCCATGGTAACTGAGAATCAGATTTATCACTTCAAATGTATGCCAAACAAAAACCATTGATTTCAAAGTTTAACAAACCATATAACTCTATGCACAAGGACTACTTTGAACAATTTACACTGAACATGTTACAAAAACACATTTACTGGAAGAACTGTGCAGATGCAGTTTGGTAAGAGAATTTTGGTAAAATCTCCCTCCGTTTTTTTATGTGACCACGTTTTCTAAAAACTCTGTTAAATATCTGCTCCGAATTAAGATTCAAAGATGTCTGCAGACAGAATGGGGTGTCAGCTATGACATGACACCTTGAGTTTGAAAAAATCTATTTTGGTTATTGAACTACAGTAAGTGAAGTGGATTTGCATAAGGAGACGGAATTGCGTTCATGTGATCTGTACTACACAGAAATGCATATTGATGCATATGAAAGTCATGCTCTTCATGGTGGTGTATCCTGAATAGGTACACAATGGTAGAAATATGCAATATCCTCCTTTGAATATTTGGGTATTCTACACACTGGCTATTATTTGAATGAGCTCAAACCTGAACCAATCATAGACGTCTATGTTTCACAAGTTTGGACATTACAGTACAGCACAGCAGAGCTCAGTAGAGTACAGTACAGTAGATTAGAGTTCAGTACAGTACAGTACAGTACAGTACAGTACAGTACAGCATAGTAAGTTCAGTACAGTATAGTAAAGTAAAGTAGATTAGAGTTTAGTACAGTACAGTACAGCATAGTATAGTTCAGTACCAAAAAACAACGTTTGAAATCACGTTCGGACTGACCAAATTTCAACTACTTTTCATTGTCCGTGGACGTCCGGTGTCGGTCGGTGCTCAGTGGGTGAGGATGTTGGTTAAAGTCAATGGAAAGAGAGGGGGCTCATTGGTTGGTGTCAGTAAGAGCAGGGAGAGGTGACATTAACTGGAGAGAGAGAGAGAGAGAGAGAGAGAGAGAGAGAGAGAGAGAGAGAGAGAGAGAGAGAGAGAGAGAGAGAGAGAGAGAGAGAGAGAGAGAGAGAAAGAAAGAGAGAGAGAGAGAGAGAGAGAGAGAGAGAGAGAGAGAGAGAGAGAGAGAGAGAGAGAGAGAGAGAGAGAGAGAGAGAGGAGACAGAGAGAGAGAGAGAGAGAGAGAGAGAGAGAGAGAGAGAGAGAGAGAGAGAGAGAGAGAGAGAGAGAGAGAGAGAGAAAACGGTTATCAGCTGAATATAACTAATTGATAGGTCTACCTTTACTTGTTACTTCTATGAACTTTCATCATCCTCCCTATGAAATTAGAAAATATCTTAAATCAGGGCTCTACGCTGACCTTTTTTACAAGGAGCACGTGTGAGCCAGTGGAGGCTGCTGAGGGGAGGACGGCTCATAATAATGGCTGGAATGGAGTCAATGGAATGGTATCAATCATGTGGATTCATGTGGTTGATACCATTCCATTGACTCCATTCCAGCCATTACTATGAGCTGTCCTCCCCTCAGCATCCTCCACTGACGTGCGCCTAAGTGGAAAAATGTAGGACCACACAAAGAAATTTAGAAGCACAATGAAAAATATTTTAGATTTTAAAGCTAGAATCCTTCATTTTTCTAGGCTCCTAAATAAAAAATGTCAGGTCTCACTGTAGAGCCTGGAAAGATATGTGGGTTTTTGGTAACGGAATTTCAAGGCACAAGGCAATGTTTCTTAAACGTACAGAAGGCAGAACAATGTATCCTAAACTAGATATAAGGGTTGATATTAGTTGACAAGGGTCTTTACTTCAACATTATTGTATTTTGATGTATTTCTAATACCTTTTTTAACTTTTCTGGTAGATGTTTTGTAAGACCCTTTTCCATCTATTTGACAATAAATCAAAGCTTTTGCTTATTCCTATTTTTTAGGATGGAAAATTGTAAAAAAATGAAAAAAAAAAAAAGTATATATGCCTTAATTTCTCAAAATTAACACCTAATTTGACACCTAATTTGACATGCTCCTATGAACTTACACGTTGGTGCTCATGGGTACTTTTACATGGAAATGACTTCCAGATACATAAAGCCATATTCCAGAGACCGTGTTGTTAAGGAAGACCTAAACAAACAACAACAAGAGCATCTTTTCCTCTGATCTAGGATCTATAGCTCCTTGTGTGCCAACAGGCTCTGTTAGTCTGGGATGGGGTGCTAAAAAGATACAGGTGAAAGGTCTTAAGCAGGGTCCATTTATAGTCTGGATGTTAAAAAGATACAGGTGAAAGCACTTAAGCAGGGTCCATTTATAGTCTGGCGTGGTGAAGTAGGGTCTGATCCTCAATTGATCAAAAGCAAAAGCAAAAGCAGAATTTCTATGTTCTATCATTTACACGTTCTATATATACAGTACTGACCTGACAAAGATTATATTTTTCATTCCCAATTTTAACATCCAGACAGACAAACAATAAAAGCAGCTTTTGATCTGATATCTCATCTACCGCCGTGATGGCCAACAGGCTGTTCTACTCTGGGATGGGGGCTATACAGAGATACTGGCTAGCCCACTCTGGCTAAAGCACTTGAGCAGATTCCATTTCCATGTTAACATTCCCTTATCAGCTCTCCAAATGACTTTCTCCCAGACCTCCGCCAGGGGAGATGCAGATTGTATCAGAGCCGTTAAGAGCTACATGGACTTACTGGAAGACAGAGACTGGTGCTCCTCAGTCACACACAGGCAACACAGCACAGTGTTGAGTCACACACAGGAAACACAGCATAGTGTTGAGTCACACACAGGAAACACAGCATAGTGTTGAGTCACACACAGGAAACACAGCATAGTGTTGAGTCACACACAGGCAACACAGCACAGTTTTGAGTCACACACAGGAAACACAGCATAGTGTTGAGTCACACACAGGAAACACAGCACAGTGTTGAGTACACAAGCAACACAGCACAGTGTTGAGTCCACACAAGCAACACAGCACAGTGTTGAGTCACACACAGGAAACACAGCATAGTGTTGAGTCACACACAGGAAACACAGCACAGTGTTGAGTCACACACAAGCAACACAGCACAGTGTTGAGTCACACACAGGCAACACAGCACAGTGTTGAGTCACAGCCAGGAAACACAGCACAGTGTCTGAGTCACACACAGGAAACACAGCACAGTGTTGAGTCACACACAGGAAACACAGCATAGTGTTGAGTCACACACAGGAAACACAGCACGGTGTTGAGTCACACACAAGCAACACAGCACAGTGTTGAGTCACACACAGGAAACACAGCACAGTGTTGAGTCACACACAAGCAACACAGCACAGTATTGAGTCACACACAAGCAACACAGCACAGTGTTGAGTCACACACAGGAAACACAGCATAGTGTTGAGTCACACACAGGCAACACAGCATAGTGTTGAGTCACACACGGCAAACACAGCACAGTGTTGAGTCACACACAGGAAACACAGCATAGTGTTGAGTCACACACAGGAAACACAGCACAGTGTTGAGTCACACACAAGCAAACACAGCACAGTGTTGAGTCACACACAGGAAACACAGCATAGTGTTGAGTCACACACAGGGAACACAGCACAGTGTTGAGTCACACACAGGAAACCACAGCATGGTGTTGAGTCACACACAGGAAACACAGCATAGTGTTGAGTCACACACAGGAAACACAGCACAGTGACAACTACTTAACATCTGATGTGAAGCCTGATGGATAATGAATGCATGTGAAAGTCATGCTTCTGATCTGACATCCATTAATTCATTCTGATAAATCCCAATGGTTGTCCACTGTATACCCCATGGTATAGGTGTGAAATCTCACATAGCATGCACAGTAACGGTGTCAGTCACAGGACAAACCCATCAGCACCATACTGAGAGAGGCACCGTGCCAGAGCTTACCAGAGAGGGGTAGCAGACACCAGACCACATGTTGTAGTGTAGTAGGGGCAGCAGACGGGTGTCAGAATGTGAAAGAGGCACCGTGCCCAGAGCTTACCAGAGAGGGGTATCAGACCAGACCACATGTTGTAGTGTAGTAGGGGGCAGCAGACGGGTGTCAGAATGTGAAAGAGGCACCGTGCCAGAGCTTACCAGAGAGGGGTAGCAGACCAGATCACATGTTGTAGTGTAGTAGGGGAAGCAGACGGGTGTCAGAGTGTCCACGTAGCGCGAGCAGCAGGAGGCTGGGTGAGAGCATGGTGTTAGCTCACCTAGCCACGGCATGAGGCTAGAGAAACGTCACTGCTCTACGAAGTGTTCCTGAGCTCTGAAGACACGCACACAGGCACATATACACACATACACACACATGCGCCACACACACACACACACACACACACACACATGCGCACACGCTAATGAACAACCCACTTGCTGTATAATCAAACCGAACACACCATAACATTTGAATTGAAACAAACAGGAAAGGCACTTGTCTATTTATTATGGACAAGTGCCTCTTTCTAATTTCAGAACATACTACCCTACTTACAGCACTTTCTGCAACCCCAGCACCAAGTAGGTGCAATGATTAACAGAGACAGAGTGCCATGGAGTAAGCCTGTCCTTATAGAGACAGAACGAGAGAGAGAGAGAGAGAGAGAGGAGAGAGAGAGAGAGAGAGAGGAGAGAGAGAGAGAGAGAGAGAGAGAGAGAGAGAGAGAGAGAGAGAGAGAGAGAGAGAGAGAGAGGAGAGAGAGAGAGAGAGGAGAGAGAGAGAGAGAGAGAGAGAGAGAGAGAGAGAGAGAGAGAGAGAGAGAGAGAGAGAGAGAGAGAGAGAGAGAGAGAGAGAGAGAGAGAGAGAGAGACAGAGAAAGAGAGAGACAGAGAGAGAGAGAGAGAGAGAGCAGGAGATTGAGAGACCCTAAGCTCAGAGATTACACAACCTCCGGGAGAGAAAAACAACCTGTCAATACTAATGAGCCACAGGACAGTAGTCTCAATCAGTATGCCACAGAGGACAACAGTCCAGTAGCAGCTAAAGCATAGCAGCCCTCTCAACAGTTTTTGCTGGTGGTTTAGCGTTCCTACTGCAGCTAAGACTAGGCCTAACTTTTCCAAATTGGTTTGGCAAAGCATTCTCAAAATGTTATCTGAGAATTGAGTAAAATTCTTCTAAGGGCGCTTTCACAAATCCCGACCCTGGAGCGTTTGATACCCTGATCCGCACTATAAAGCATGTGTGAAACGCAAAACGAACCCTGGCTGAAACTAATACTGGACCTGTGTGAGTAACCGGTCCAAGATCCGGGACCATAGTACCAGGTGTTGTGAAGCAGCAGTGTGAGTAGCATGGAGCTTTTTTGCCAGTTGTAAACCAACTAGATCACTAACTTCATGTAGAATGTGAGTCTTGCAAATCGCACCATGAAACGTTTATTTTCATGTCTTCTGAAAGCAAAATGTATTCTGTAGAATTCTCACAACGCTCCAGGAAACCGGACCAGGGTACCGAACCAGGAAACCGACCCAGGGTACCGGATTTCATATGTGAAAACGTCCTCAGTGTGTTAAAGCTGCAATATGTAACTTTTTGGGCGACCCCACAAAATGCACATACAGTGGCTTGCGAAAGCATTCACCCCCCTTGGCATTTTTCCTATTTTGTTGCCTCACAACCTGGAATTTAAATTGATTTTTGGGGGGGTTTGTATACTTTCATTTACACAACATGCCTACCACTTTGAAGATGCAAAATATATTTTATTGTGAAACAAACAAGAAATAAGACCAAAAAAACAGAAAACTATTCACCCCCCCCCCCCAAAGTCAATACTTTGTAGAGCCACCTTTTGCAGCACTGACAGCTGCAAGTCTCGGGGTATTTCTATAAGCTTGGCACATCTAGCCACTTCTTCAAGGCAAAACTGATCCAGCTCCTTCAAGTTGGATGGGTTCCGCTGGTGTACAGAAATCTTTAAGTCATACCACAGATTCTCAATTGGATTGAGGTCTGGGCTTTGACTAGGCCATTCCAAGACATTTAAATATTTCCCCTTAAACAGTTACAGTTACGTCATTTAGCGACTTATCCAGAGCGACTTACAGTTAGTGCATACATTATTAATTTTTTTAATTTTTTTTCGTGGGAATCGAACCCACAACCCTGGCGTTGCAAACGCCATGCTCTACCAACTGAGCTACATCCGTGCCGGCCATTCCCTCCCCTACCCTAGACGACGCTGGGCCAATTGTGCGCCGCCCCATGGGTCTCCCGGTCGCGGCCGGCTACGACAGAGCCTGGATTCAAACCAGGATCTCTAGTGGCACAGCTAACACTGCGATGCACTGCCTTAGACCACTGCGCCAAGTGTAAACTACTCAAGTGTTGCTTTAGCAGTATGCTTAGGGTCATTGTCCTGCTGGAAGGTGAACCTCCGTCCCAGTCTCAAATCTCTGGAAGACTGAAACAGGTTTCCCTCAAGAATTTCCCTGTATTTAGCGCCATCCATCATTCCTTCAATTCTGACCAGTTTCCCAGTCCCTGCTGATGCTGCCACCACCATGCTTCACTGTGGGCATGGTGTTCTCGGGGTGATGAGAGGTGTTGGGTTTGCACCAGACATAGCGTTTTCCTTGATGGCCAAAAAGCTCAATTTTAGTCTCATCTGACCAGAGTACCTTCTTCCATATGTTTGGGGAGTCTCCCACATGCCTTTTGGCGAACACCAAATTTTTGGCCACTCTTCGGTAAAGCCCAGCTCTGTGGAGTGTACGGCTTAAAGTGGTCCTATGGACAGATACTCCAATCTCCGCTGTGGAGCTTTGCAGCTCCTTCATGGTTATCTTTGGTCTCTTTGTTGCCTCTCTGAGTAATGCCCTTCTTGCCTGGTCCGTGAGTTTTGGTGGGCGGCCCTCTCTTGGCAGGTTTGTTGGGGTGCCATATTCTTTCAATTTTTTATTAATGGATTTAATGGTGCTCCGTGGGATGTTCAAAGTTTCTGATATTTTTTTATAACCCAACCCTGATCTGTACTTCTACACAACTTTGTCCCTGACCTGTTTGGAGAGCTCCTTGGTCTTCATGGTGCCACTTGCTTGGTGGTGCCCCTTGCTTAGTGATGTTGCAGACTCTGTGGCCTTTCAGAACAGGTGTATATATACTGAGATCATGTGACAGATCATGTGATACTTAGATTGCACACAGGTGGACTTTATTTAACTAATTATGTGACTTCTGAAGGTAATTGGTTGCACCAGATCTTATTTAGGGGCTTCATAGCAAAGGGGGTGAATACATACAGTGAGGGAAAAAAGTATTTGATCCCCTGCTGATTTTGTGCGTTTGCCCACTGACAAAGACATGATCAGTCTATAATTTTAATGGTACGTTTATTTGAACAGTGAGAGACAGAATAACAACAAAAAAATCCAGAAAAACGCATGTCAAAAATGTTAGAAATTGATTTGCATTTTATTGAGGGAAATAAGTATTTGACCCCTCTGCAAACATGACTTAGTACTTGGTGGCAAAACCCTTGTTGGCAATCACAGAGGTCAGACGTTTCTTGTAGTTGGCCACCAGGTTTGCACACATCTCAGGAGGGATTTTGTTCCACTCCTCTTTGCAGATCTTCTCCAAGTCATTAAGGTTTCGAGGCTGACGTTTGGCAACTCAAACCTTCAGCTCCCTCCACAGATTTTCTATGGGATTAAGGTCTGGAGACTGGCTAGGCCACTCCAGGACCTTAATGTGCTTCTTCTTGAGCCACTCCTTTGTTGCCTTGGCCGTGTGTTTTGGGTCATTGTCATGCTCGAATACCCATCCACAACCCATTTTCAATGCCCTGGCTGAGGGAAGGAGGTTCTCACCCAAGATTTGACGGTACATGGCCCCGTCCATCGTCCCTTTGATGCGGTGAAGTTGTCCTGTCCCCTTAGCAGAAAAACACCCCCAAAGCATAATGTTTCCACCTCCATGTTTGACGGTGGGGATGGTGTTCTTGGGGTCATAGGCAGCATTCCTCCTCCTCCAAGCACGGCGAGTTGAGTTGATGCCAAAGAGCTCGATTTTGGTCTCATCTGACCACAACACTTTCACCCAGTTCTCCTCTGAACCATTCAGATGTTCATTGGCAAACTTCAGACGGCCCTTTATATGTGCTTTCTTGAGCAGGGGGACCTTGCGGGCGCTGCAGGATTTCAGTCCTTCACGGCATAGTGTGTTACCAATTTTTTCTTGGTGACTAAGGTCCCAGTTGCCTTGAGATCATTGACAAGATCCTCCCGTGTAGTTCTGGGCTGATTCCTCACCGTTCTCATGATCATTGTAACTCCACGAGGTGAGATCTTGCATGGAGCCCCAGGCCGAGGGAGATTGACAGTTCTTTTGTGTTTCTTCCATTTGCGAATAATCGCACCAACTGTTGTCACCTTCTCACCAAGCTGCTTGGCGATGGTCTTGTAGCCCATTCCAGCCTTGTGTAGGTCTACAATCTTGTCCCTGACATCCTTGGAGAGCTCTTTGGTCTTGGCCATGGTGGAGAGTTTGGAATTTGATTGATTGATTGCTTCTGTGGACAGGTGTCTTTTATACAGGTAACAAAGTGAGATTAGGAGCACTCCCTTTAAGAGTATGCTCCTAATCTCAGCTCGTTACCTGTATAAAAGACACCTGGGAGCCAGAAATCTTTCTGATTGAGAGGGGGTCAAATACTTATTTCCCTCATTAAAATGCAAATCAATTTATAATATTTTTGACATGCATTTTTCTGGATTTTTTTGTTGTTATTCTGTCTCTCACTGTTCAAATAAACCTACCATTAAAATTATAGACTGATCATGTCTTTGTCAGTGGGCAAACGTACAAAATCAGCAGGGGATCAAATACTTTTTTCCCTCACTGTATGCACACACCACTTTTCCGTTATTTATTTTGTAGAATTTTTGAAGCAAGTTATTTTTTTTATTTCACTTCACCAATTTGGACTATTTTGTGTATGTCCATTACATGATAAAAATCCCCCAAATAAAAGTGCATTTATGTTACAGGTTGTAATGCAACAAAATAGGAAAAACGCCAAGGGGGATGAATACTTTTGCAAGGCACTGTAGAAATGTGATTTATAGATCTGTCCTTCTCATTGAAAGCAAGTCTAAGAAGCGGTAGATATGTTCTGTGTTCGCTTTTACTTTCGGTTTTGTACACCAGCTTCAAACAGCTCAAAACACAAAATTTTTGGTAATGGAAAATACATTTCACAGCGGTTTAGATGGTACAATGATTCTCTACACTATACTTGCTTGTTTTGTCACATAAACGGAAATTAGTCTTAGCAACCAGGAAATGTCGAAGCGATATCTGCATAGTGTGCATATTTAAATAAAACTCTACATTGAACAAAAAGCAGATGAAGCTCTCAAGATTCAGTAATACAGTTGATGCAAAGTGTTTCTGGAGGGTTGATTGAGCTGATTGAGTATGTAGGGATATTGCAGTAGAAGATAATGCATGTCAAGGACACTCCAACGAAGTCTTCAAACTTCAACATCAGGCTCTTGGCATGCATGTTTCACACTTATCACATGATATCCATCACTCTATACAGAGGGTGTAGTCACATTATAAACTTGAGAGAGAGAGAGAGAACAGAGAGAGAGAGAGAGAGAAAGACAAGAGTGAGAAAGAGAGAGACAGAGTGGAGAGAGAGAGAGAGAGAGAGAGAGAGAGAGAGAGAGAGAGAGAGAGAGAGAGAGAGAGAGAGAGAGAGAGAGAGAGAGAGAGAGAGAGAGAGAGAGAGAGAGAGAGACAGAATATAAAAAAATTGAGAGAGAGGGAGAGAAGAAACAGAGAGATAAATAGAGAGAGAAGAAATACAGGCTGTCTATTGTTAGAATGAGTTCAACGAGGACCTGAGGGGAAGACAGACTCACTCCTGATAAATACCATTCTGATATCCCCATGACTAACGACTCACTCCTGACCAATACCCTTTTGATATCCCCATGACTAACGACTCACTCCTGACCAATACCCTTCTGATATCCCCATGACTAACGACTCACTCCTGACCAATACCCTTCTGATATCCCCATGACTAATGACTCACTCCTGACCAATACCCTTCTGATATCCCCGTGACTAACGACTCACTCCTGACCAATACCCTTCTGATATCCCCATGACTAACGACTCACTCCTGACCAATACCCTTCTGATATCCCCATGACTAATGACTCACTCCTGATCAATACCCTTCTGATATCCCCATGACTAACGACTCACTCCTGACCAATACCATTCTGATATCCCCATGACTAACGACTCACTCCTGACCAATACCCTTCTGATATCCCCATGACTAACGACTCACTCCTGACCAATACCCTTCTGATATCCCCATGACTAACGACTCACTCCTGACCAATACCCTTCTGATATCCCCATGACTAACGACTCACTCCTGACCAATACCCTTCTGATATCCCCATGACTAACGACTCACTCCTGACCAATACCCTTCTGATATCCCCATGACTAATGACTCACTCCTGATCAATACCCTTCTGATATCCCCATGACTAACAACTCACTCCTGACCAATACCATTCTGATATCCCCATGACTAATGACTCACTCCTGACCAATACCCTTCTGATATCCCCATGACTAACAACTCACTCCTGATAAATACCATTCTGATATCCCCATGACTAACAACTCACTCCTGACCAATACCCTTCTGATATCCCCATGACTAACGACTCACTCCTGATAAATACCATTCTGATATCCCCATGACTAACAACTCACTCCTGACCAATACCCTTCTGATATCCCCATGACTAACGACTCACTCCTGACCAATACCCTTCTGATATCCCCATGACTAATGACTCACTCCTGATCAATACCCTTCTGATATCCCCATAACTAATGACTCACTCCTGACCAATACCCTTCTGATATCCCCATGACTAATGACTCACTCCTGACCAATACCCTTCTGATATCCCCATGACTAATGACTCACTCCTGACCAATACCCTTCTGATATCCCCATGACTAACAACTCACTCCTGATCAATACCATTCTGATATCCCCATGACTAATGACTCACTCCTGACCAATACCCTTCTGATATCCCCATGACTAACGACTCACTCCTGACCAATACCCTTCTGATATCCCCATGACTAATGACTCACTCCTGACCAATACCCTTCTGATATCCCCATGACCAATGACTCACTCCTGACCAACCAATACCCTTCTGATATCCCCATGACTAATGAAAACAGCAGAAACAGATATGTTTTAATGATGGCTAGTGTAGCCTAGTACAGAGTCATCCAGTAGAGTTTAGCCTGACAGCTGTGCAGTCCTTTAAGGTAATGTGGATTTATTCTGCAGTAACTACACTGAGCCTTGAACATGAACAATGAGCCTTGAACATGAACACTGAGCCTTGAACATGAACACTGAGCCTTGCACATGAACACTTAGGCTTGAACATGAACACTGAGCCTTGAACATGAACACTGAGCCTTGAACATGAACACTGAGCCTTGAATATGAACACTGAGCCTTGCACATGAACACTGAGCCTTGAACATGAACACTGAGCCTTGAACATGAACACTGAGCCTTGAACATGAACACTGAGCCTTGAGTCAGACTGCTTCCAAAATGACACCCTAATCCCATATGGGCCCTGGTCTAAAGTAGTGCACTATATAGAGAATAGGATTCCATTTAGGACGTAGCGTCAGACTAATGTGAATCCTGAGGCCCTATCTGACCGCTATGATATCCCATTTAAACTCTACTCACAGGGTCAGACCCCAGAGGGAAGACAGTTAACATAAAGTGCAAATAAATCTGAAGATGTTCATATGTTTATTATTCTGTCAGCATATCATCTCATCTCTCCCTCATCTCGTCTCTTACCCTTATTCCCAGCATACTGTAGGATGTGTAGCCGCTGTGTGACTGTGTAACCCTCCACACTCACCATTTGACACGGGTGTGGTTGTGAGCAGTAGTGGAACAGAAGCAGTGATGATTCAAACACTTTTTTGTTTATTATGCTCTCTCTCTCTCTCTCTCTCTCTCTCTCTCTCTCTCTCTCTCTCTCTCTCTCTCTCTCTCTCTCTTTCTCTGTCTCTCTCTGTCTCTCTCTCTCTCTCTCTCTCTCTCTCTCTCTCTCTGTCTCTCGCTCTCTCTGTCTCTCTCTCTCTCTCTCTCTCTCTGTCTCTCTCTGTCTCTCTCTCTCTCTCTCTCTCTCTCTCTCTCTCTCTCTCTCTCTCTCAATTCAATTTCAATTTAAGGGCTTTATTGGCATGAGAAACGTGTGTTAACATTGCCAAAGCAAGTGAAGTAGATAGTAAACAAAAGTGAAATAAACAATAAATATTAACAGTAAACATTACACTCAGAAGTTTCAAAATAATAAAGACATTTCAAATGTCATATTATGTATATATACAGTGTTGTAACAATGTGCAAATAGTTAAAGTACAAATGGGAAAATAAATAACCATAAATATGGGTTGTATTTACAATGGTGTTTGTTCTTCACTGGTTGCCCTTTTCTTGTGGCAACAGGTCACAAATCTTGCAGCTGTGATGGCACACTGTGGTATTTCACCCAGTAGATAAGGGAGTTTATCAAAATTGGGTTTGTTTTCGAATTCTTTGTGGATCGCTGTAATCTGAGGGAAATATGTGTCTCTAATATGGTCATACATTTGGCAGGAGGTTAGGAAGTGCAGCTCAGTTTCCACCTCATTTTGTGGGCAGTGTGCACATAGCCTGTCTTCTCTTGACAGCCAGGTCTGCCTACGGCGGCCTTTAACAATAGCAAGGCTATGCTCACTGAGTCTGTACATAGTCAAAGCTTTCCTTAAGTTTGGGTCAGTCACAGTGGTCAGGTATTCTGCCACTGTGTACTCCCTGTTTAGGGCCAAATAGCATTCTAGTTTGCTCTGTTTTTTTGTTTGTTCTTTCCAATGTGTCAAGTAATTCTCTTTTTGTTTTCTCATGATTTGGTTGGGTCTAATTGTGTTGTTGTTGTTGTTGTTGTTGTTGTTGTTGTTGTTGTCCTGGGGCTGTGTGGGGTCTGTTTGTGTTTGTGAACAGAGCCCCAGGACAAGCTTACTTAGGGGACTCTTCTCCAAGTTCATCTCTCTGTAGGTGATGGCTTTGTTATGGAAGGTTTGGGAATCGCTTCCTTTTAAGTGGTTATAGAATTTAACGGCTCTTTTCTGGATTTTGATAATTAGCGGGTATTGGCCTAATTCTGCTCTGCATGCATTATTTGGTGTTTTATGTTGTACACGGAGGATGTTTTTGCAGAATTCTGCATGCAGAGTCTCAATTTGGTGTTTGTCCCATTTTGTGAATTCTTGGTTGGTGAGCGGACCCCAGACCTCAGAACCATAAAGGGCAATGTGTTCTATAACTGATTCAAGAATTTTTTACCAGATCCTAATTGGTATGTCAAATTTTATGTTCCTTTTGATGGCATAGAAGGCCCTTCTTGCCTTGTCTCTCAGATTGTTCACAGCTTTGTGGAAGTTACCTGTGGCGCTGATGTTTAGGCCGAGGTATGTATAGTTTTTTTGTGTGCTCTAGGGCAACGGTGTCTAGATGGAATTTGTATTTGTGGTCCTGGCAACTGGACCTTTTTTGGAACACCATTATTTTTGTCTTACTGAGATTTACTGTCAGGGCCCAGGTCTGACAGAATCTGTGCAGAAGATCTAGGTGCTGCTGTAGGCCCTCCTTGGTTGGTGACAGAAGCACCAGATCATCAGCAAACAGAAGACATTTGACTTCAGATCAAATCAAATCAAATCAAATCAAATTTTATTGGTCACATGCGCCGAATACAACAGGTGCAGACATTACAGTGAAATGCTTACTTACAGCCCTTAACCAACAGTGCATTTATTTTTAACAAAAAAATTAAAAATAAAACAACTACAAAAAAAGTGTTGAGAAAAAAAGAGCAGAAGTAAAATAAAATAACAGTAGGGAGGCTATATATACAGGGGGGTACCGGTGCAGAGTCAATGTGCGGGGGCACCGGCTAGTTGAGATAGTTGAAGTAATATGTACATGTGGGTAGAGTTAAAGTGACTATGCATAAATAATTAACAGAGTAGCAGCAGCGTAATAAGGATGGGGTGGGGGGGCAGTGCAAATAGTCCGGGTAGCCATGATTAGCTGTTCAGGAGTCTTATGGCTTGGGGGTAGAAGCTGTTGAGAAGTCTTTTGGACCTAGACTTGGCACTCCGGTACCGCTTGCCGTGCGGTAGCAGGGAGAACAGTCTATGACTAGGGTGGCTGGAGTCTTTGACAATTTTGAGGGCCTTCCTCTGACACCGCCTGGTATAGAGGTCCTGGATGGCAGGAAGCTTGGCCCCAGTGATGTACTGGGCCGTACGCACTACCCTCTGTAGTGCCTTGCGGTCGGAGGCCAAGCAGTTGCCATACCAGGCGGTGATGCAACCAGTCAGGATGCTCTCGATGGTGCAGCTGTAGAATTTTTTGAGGATCTGAGGACCCATGCAAAATCTTTTCAGTCTCCTGAGGGGGAATAGGCTTTGTCGTGCACTCTTCACGACTGTCTTGGTGTGTTTGGACCATGATAGTTCGTTGGTGATGTGGACACCAAGGAACTTGAAGCTCTCAACCTGTTCCACTACAGCCCCGTCGATGAGAATGGGGGCGTGCTCAGTCCTCTTTTTTTTTTCCTGTAGTCCACAATCATCTCCTTTGTCTTGGTCACGTTGAGGGAGAGGTTGTTGTCCTGGCACCACACGGCCAGGTCTCTGACCTCCTCCCTATAGGCTGTCTCATCGTTGTCGGTGATCAGGCCTACCACTGTTGTGTCGTCGGAAAACGTAATGATGGTGTTGGAGTCGTGCCTGGCCATGCAGTCGTGGGTGAACAGAGAGTACAGGAGGGGACTGAGCACGCACCCCTGAGGGGCCCCCGTGTTGAGGATCAGTGTGGCAGATGTGTTGTTACCTACCCTTACCACCTGGGGGCGGCCCGTCAGGAAGTCCAGGATCCAGTTGCAGAGGGAGGTGTTTAGTCCCAGGATCCTTAGCTTAGTGATGAGCTTAGAGGGCACTATGGATGAATGCTGAGCTGTAGTCAATGAATAGCATTCTCACGTAGGTGTTCCTCTTGTCCAAGTGGGAAAGGGCAGTGTGGAGTGCAATAGAGATTGCATCATCTGTGGATCTGTTGGGGCGGTATGCAAATTGGAGTGGGTCTAGGGTTTCTGGGATAATGCTGTTGATGTGAGCCATGACCAGCCTTTCAAAGCACTTCATGGCTACAGACGTCAGTGCTATGGGTCGGTAGTCATTTAGGCAGGTTATCTTAGAGTCCTTGGCACGGGGACTATGGTGGTCTGCTTGAAACATGTTGGTATTACAGACTCAGTCAGGGACATGTTGAAAATGTCAGTGAAGACACTTGCCAGTTGGTCAGCACATGCTCAGAGTACACGTCCTGGTAATCCGTCTGGCCCTGCGGCCTTGTGAATGTTGACCTGCTTAAAAGTCTTACTCACATCGGCTACGGAGAGCGTGATCACATAGTCATCCGGAACAGCTGGTGCTCTCATGCATGCTTCAGTGTTGCTTGCCTCGAAGCGAGCATAGAAGTGGTTTAGCTCGTCTGGTAGGCTTGTGTCACTGGGCAGCTCGCGGCTGTGCTTCCCTTTGTAGTCTGTAATAGTTTTCAAGCCCTGCCACATCCGACGAGCGTCAGAGCCAGTGTAGTACGATTCAATCTTAGCCCTGTATTGACTCTTTGCCTGTTTGATGGTTCGTCGGAGGGCATAGCGGGATTTCTTATAAGCGTCCGGGTTAGAGTTCCGTTCCTTGAAAGCGGCAGCTCTACCCTTTAGCTCAGTGCGGATGTTGCCTGTAATCCATGGCTTCTGGTTGGGGTATGTACGTACGGTCACTGTGGGGACGACATCATCGATGCACTTATTGATGAAGCCAGTGACTGATGTGGTGTACTCCTCAATGCTGTCTGAAGAATCCCGGAACATGTTCCAGTCTGTGCTAGCAAAACAGTCCTGTAGCTTAGCATCTGCGTCATCTGACCACTTTTTTATTAACCGAGTCACTGGTGCTTCCTGCTTTAGTTTTTGCTTATAAGCAGGAATCAGGAGGATAGAGTTATGGTCAGATTTGCCAAATGGAGGGCGAGGGAGAGCTTTGTATGCGTCTCTGTGTGTGGAGTAAAGGTGGTCTAGAGTTTTTTTTCCTCTGGTTGCACATTTAACATGCTGGTAGAAATTAGGTAGAACGGATTTAAGTTTCCCTGCATTAAAGTCCCCGGCCACTAGGAGCGCTGCATCTGGATAAGCGTTTTCCTGTTGATTTATGGCCTTGTACAACTCATTCAGTGCAATCTTAATGCCAGCATTGGTTTGTGGTGGTAAATAGACAGCTATGAAAAATATAGATGAAAACTCTCTTGGTAAATAGTGTGGTCTACAGCTTATCATAAGATACTCTACCTCAGGCGAGCAAAACCTCGAGACTTCCTTAGTATTTGATTTTGTGCACCAGCTGTTGTTTACAAATATACACAGACCGCCACCCCTTGTCTTACCGGAGTCAGCCGTTCTATCCTGCCGATGTAGCGTATAGCCCGCTAGCTGTATGTTATCATTGTCGTCGTTCAGCTACGACTCGGTGAAACATAGGATATTACAGTTTTTAATGTCCCGTTGGTAGGATAACCGTAATCTTAGGTCTTCCAATTTGTTATCCAATGATTGAAGATTGGCTAATAGGATTGATGGAAGAGGCAGTTTACTCGCTCGCCGTCGGATCCTTACAAGGCACCCCGATCTACGTCCACGATATCTCTGTCTCTTCCTCACGCGAATGACGGGGATTTGGGCCTTGTCGGGTGTCTGTATGATATCCTTTGCGGCCGCCTCGTTGAAGAAAAAATATTTGTCCAAAACGAGGTGAGTAATCGCTGTCCTGATATCCAGAAGCTCTTTTTGGTTATAAGAGACGATGGCAGAAACATTATGTACAAAATAAATTACAAATAACGCGGAAAAACACACATAATAGTACAAATGGTTAGAGGGCTGTAAAATTCTAGTAGGATGAGGCCGGGTGCTGCAGACTGTTCTAGTGCCCTCGCCAATTCTCTCTCTCTCTCTCTCTCGCTCTCTCTCTCTCTCTCTCTCTCTCTCTCTCTCTCTCTCTCTCTCTCTCTCTCTCTCTCTCTCTCTCTCTCTCTCTCTCTCTCTCTCTCTCTCTCTCTCTCTCTCTCTCTCAATTCAATTCAATTTCAATTCAAAAGGCTTTATTGGCATGGGAAACATATGTTAACATTGCCAAAGCAAGTGAAATGGATAAACAAAAGTCAAATAAACAATTTAAAAAATGAACATTTAATATTACACTCACAAAAGTTCCAAAAGAATAAAGACATTTGTCTATATACAGTGTTGTAACGATGTGCAAATAGTTAAAGTACAAAAGGGAAAATAAATCAACATAAATACGGGTTGTATTTCTCTCTCTCTCTCTCTCTCTCTCTCTCTCTGCCGCTGTGTTCGTCAGTCACTGTACTCAAACAACAAAGTGAGCATCGTCCTCCTCCTCCTAACATGTATCGTGCTGTACCCACTAAGCATCTGTTGTTCCCACTGAGCACCTTTGAACAGCCTATGAGTGGTGCTGTGTTTAATGTGTTCATCATAGTGACTGTTCCTCTAGAGGGGTGCTGTGTTTAATGTGTTCATCATAGTGACTGTTCCTCTAGAGGGGTGCTGTGTTTAATGTGTTCATCATAGTGACTGTTCCTCTAGAGGGGTGCTGTGTTTAATGTGTTCATCATAGTGACTGTTCCTCTAGAGGGGTGCTGTGTTTAATGTGTTCATCATAGTGACTGTTCCTCTAGAGGGGTGCTGTGTTTAATGTGTTCATCATAGTGACTGTTCCCCTACATGTATGAACAAATGAACAGCTCTCCTCAAAGAGACATTTCAATGCATGTACTTGCACTTGCAAATGGAAAATAAATTACATTTGAAACTTGAACTTGAACTGAAGGAACATGGGCAATGTACCGTATGTAGAAAACTACGGAGGAGCAGTGAAGCCGCTGTAAAGGTTGATTTTGAAATACACATTTAAAACATCCCCTAAAAACCTATTCTGTGTGTTCTGTCAAGCTTCGCCTTGTTATGTGGTATTTGTCAGATACAGTATGTCTGTATCCTGCCTGGATGGCTGTAATGTGAATCACCATCATCACCATCATCACCCCGGCCATTAGGCTGATCTGGGGTCTAGGATCTGGCCTGGAATTAATGTGTTTGGAGGTGTGTGTGTGCGTGTGTGTGTGTGTGTGCGTGTGCGTGTGCGTGTGCGTGTGCGTGTGCGTGTGTGTGTGTGTGTGTGTGTGTGTGTGTGTGTGTGTGTGTGTGTGTGTGTAAGGTGCTGTGAGGTGTGAGTCTGTCTCACATCAGGGTAATTGGTTCTATTCTATTACCGGGATCTCTCTGTGGCCCCTCCTCACAGACCTTTTAAAGCCACAGTCCTGAATATGTGTTTCAGCCCAACCACAGCCCCTCAAAGCCACTTGGCTGAGAGTTTGGGCTTGGGTTAAAGTAACCATCTCAAATTCATAGATGGAGATATGGATGCAAGGCCCATGTGATTGACATTTCAACATATTTTGAAATTAAATCAACTATTGAAGAAAAATCTCAGATTGTGCCTTTAACAGCTGCCTAGACTTGAAACCCCTGCCCTTCACAGAGCAGAGGAAGGCCCTCAACACTAAACACTAAACACCTCCCTTCACAGAGCAGAGGAAGACCCTCAACACTAATCATCCCCCTTCACAGAGCAGAGGAAGGCCCTCAACACTAAACACTAAACATCCCCCTTCACAGAGCAGAGGAAGGCCCTCAACACTAAACACTAACATCCCCCTTCACAGAGCAGAGGAAGGCCCTCAACACTAAACACTAAACACCTCCCTTCACGGAGCAGAGGTAGGCCCTCAACACTAAACATCCCCCTTCACAGAGCAGAGGAAGGCCCTCAACACTAAACACTAAACATCCCCCTTCACAGAGTAGAGGTAGGCCCTCAGCACTAAACACTAAACATCCCCCTTCACAGAGTAGAGGTAGGCCCTCAGCACTAAACACTAAACATCCCCCTTCACAGAGCAGAGGTAGGCCCTCAGCACTAAACACTAAACATCCCCCTTCACAGAGCAGAGGTAGGCCCTCAACACTAAACACTAAACATCCCCCTTCACAGAGCAGAGGAAGGCCCTCAACACTAAAACACTAAACATCCCCCTTCACAGAGCAGAGGTAGGCCCTCAACACTAAACACTAAACATCCCCCTTCACAGAGCAGAGGAAGGCCCTCAACACTAAACACTAAACATCCCCCTTCACAGAGCAGAGGAAGGCCCTCAACACTAAAACACTAAACATCCCCCTTCACATAAACCCCTCCCTTTACGTGTTGTTTACCCTCTGTTCTGTGTCAAATCCTTTTAACATAGCCTCTGTCCGTCCCCTGATAGGTTTTGTTTCAGACATTACTGATCCTGATTGGATTAAAAACAAGATGTGTTGATATGTTTGTTTGGTAAGGCTTCGGGATACATCCCCAATGGCACACTACTCCCTCTATAGTGCACCACTTTTGTCTAGGGTCCTGGTCTAAAGTAGTGCACTATATAGGGAATAGGGTGCCATTGGGGGCGCAGTCCTTAGCTTAGATGGAGGAGCGGAATGCCGCGAGCTGCCAGGGACGTTACTGCAGTCTAGAGGTGTTGTTGTTCTCCTCCCACTTTATTCTGACCGTTAATGAGCTACTTAAAGCATATTTAGACGTGTTATTTTAGACTCATTGGCTTGTTAGGTGCTGTTTTATGTTGTTGGTGTGAAGTTTTGACCCCTAGAACAACAACATGGAACATCCCACCCCACATGCATGTAACATGTATAGCTCTGGCCAGGAGGGTGTTGTCACTGTGTTTCAGGTGTCCTGTTTTTCACTAAATGTTGATCTTGATGGGTTCTTGGTGGCTGACTGGCTGACTGGCTGACTGGCTGACTGGCTGGCTGACTGACTGGCTGACTGGTTGACTGACTGACTGGCTGACTGGCTGGCTAGCTGGCTGACTGGCTGGCTGACTGGCTGACTGGCTGACTGGCTGGCTGGCTGACTGGCTGGCTAACTGGCTGACTGGCTAACTGGTACTGTAACCTATTTTAACATGATGTCTGTACTGTAACCTATACTACTGGTCAAAAGTTTTAGAACACCTACTCATTCAAGGGTTTTTCTAAATGTTTTACTATTTTCTACATTGTAGAATAATAGTGAAGACATCAAAACTATGAAATAACACATATGGAATTTTTGGTAGTAACCAAAAAAGTGTTAAACAAATCAAAATATATTTTATAATTGAGATTCATCAAATAGCCACCCTTTGCCTTGACGACAGCTTTGCACACTCTTGGCATTCTCTCAACCAGCTTCACCTGGAATGCTTTTCCAACAGTCTTGAAGGAGTTCCCACATATGCTGCCCACATATGCTGAGCTGAGCTGCTTTTCCTTCACTTGAATTCTAAATAAATCACAGACGGTGTCACCAGCAAAGCACCCCCACACCATAACACCTCCTCCTCCATGCTTTCCGGTGGGAAATACACATGCAGAGATCATCCGTTCACCCACACCGCGTCTCACAAAGACACGGCGGTTGGAACCAAAAATCTCCAATTTGGACTCCAGACCAAAGGACAAATTTCCACCGGTCTAATGTCCATTGCTTGTGTTTCTTGGCTCAAGCAAGTCTCTTCTTCTTATTGGTGTCCTTTTGTAGTGGTTTCTTTGCAGCAATTCGACCATGAAGGCCTGATTCACACAGTCTCTTCTGAACAGTTGATGTTGAGATGTGTCTGTTACTTGAACTCTGTGAAGCATTTATTTGGGCTGCAATTTCTGAGGCTGGTAACTCTAATTAACTTATCCTCTGCAGCAGAGGTAACTCTGGGTCTTCCATTCCTGTGGCAGTCCTCATGAGAGCCAGTTTCATCATAGTGCTTGATGGTTTTTGCGACTGCACTTGAAGAAACGTTCAAAGTTCTTGAAATGTTCCGTATTGACTGACCTTCATGTCTTAATGTAATGATGGACTGTCGTTTCTCTTTGCTTATTTTTAGTTTTTGTCTAAATATAAAAAATAACTATCTCTCTATGGCACACAAATCACTTCAATCACCTCAAAAGGTTCCACAGATTGTAATCTACAGTAGTCGCACTAACATGAATGATAGTCCCCAAACCACATGAGTTCTGTTTGGTATCTTTAAAGATACTGTTATATCACACCTGTTTGGTATCTTTATAGATGCTGTTACATTATACCTGTTTGGTATCTTTATAGATACTGTTACATCATACCTGTTTGGTATCTTTATAGATACTTGTTAGATCATACCTGTTTGGTATCTTTATAGATGCTGTTACATCATACCTGTTTGGTATCTTTATAGATACTGTTACATCATACCTGTTTGGTATCTTTATAGATACTGTTACATCATACCTGTTTGGTATCTTTATAGATACTGTTACATCATACCTGTTTGGTATCTTTATAGATACTTGTTAGATCATACTTGTTTGGTATCTTTATAGATACTTGTTAGATCATACCTGTTTGGTATCTTTATAGATACTGTTACATCATACCTGTTTGGTATCTTTATAGATACTTGTTACATCATACCTGTTTGGTATATTTTTAGATACTTGTTAGATCATACCTGTTTGGTATCTTTATAGATACTTGTTACATCATACCTGTTTGGTACCTTTATAGATACTGTTACATCATACCCGTTTGGTATCTTTATAGATGCTGTTACATCATACCTGTTTGGTATCTTTATAGATAATGTTACATCATACCCGTTTGGTATCTTTATACAGTGGGGGAAAAAAGTATTTAGTCAGCCACCAATTGTGTAAGTTCTCCCACTTAAAAAGATGAGAGAGGCCTGTAATTTTCATCATAGGTACACGTCAACTATGACAGACAAATTGAGAAAAAAAATTCCAGAAAATCACATTGTAGGATTTTTAATTAATTTATTTGCAAATTATGGTGGAAAATAAGTATTTGGTCACCTACAAACAAGCAAGATTTCTGGCTCTCACAGACCTGTAACTTCTTCTTTAAGAGGCTCCTCTGTCCTCGACTTGTTACCTGTATTAATGGCACCTGTTTGAACTTGTTATCAGTATAAAAGACACCTGTCCACAACCTCAAACAGTCACACTCCAAACTCCACTATGGCCAAGACCAAAGAGCTGTCAAAGGACACCAGAAACAAAATTGTAGACCTGCACCAGGCTGGGAAGACTGAATCTGCAATAGGTAAGCAGCTTGGTTTGAAGAAATCAACTGTGGGAGCAATTATTAGGAAATGGAAGACATACAAGACCACTGATAATCTCCCTCGATCTGGGGCTCCACGCAAGATCTCACCCCGTGGGGTCAAAATGATCACAAGAACGGTGAGCAAAAATCCCTGAACCACACGGGGGGACCTAGTGAATGACCTGCAGAGAGCTGGGACCAAAGTAACAAAGCCTACCATCAGTAACACACTACGCCGCCAGGGACTCAAATCCTGCAGTGCCAGACGTGTCCCCCTGCTTAAGCCAGTACATGTCCAGGCCCGTCTGAAGTTTGCTAGAGTGCATTTGGATGATCCAGAAGAGGATTGGGAGAATGTCATATGGTCAGTTGAAACCAAAATATAACTTTTTGGTAAAAACTCAACTTGTCGTGTTTGGAGGACAAAGAATGCTAAGTTGCATCCAAAGAACACCATACCTACTGTGAAGCATGGGGGTGGAAACATCATGCTTTGGGGCTGTTTTTCTGCAAAGGGACCAGGACGACTGATCCGTGTAAAGGAAAGAATGAATGGGGCCATGTATCGTGAGATTTTGAGTGAAAACCTCCTTCCATCAGCAAGGGCATTGAAGATGAAACGTGGCTGGGTCTTTCAGCATGACAATGATCCCAAACACACCGCCCGGGCAACGAAGGAGTGGCTTCGTAAGAAGCATTTCAAGGTCCTGGAGTGGCCTAGCCAGTCTCCAGATCTCAACCCCATAGAAAATCTTTGGAGGGAGTTGAAAGTCTGTGTTGCCCAGCGACAGCCCCAAAACATCACTGCTCTAGAGGAGATCTGCATGGAGGAATGGGCCAAAATACCAGCAACAGTGTGTGAAAACCTTGTGAAGACTTACAGAAAACGTTTGACCTGTGTCATTGCCAACAAAGGGTATATAACAAAGTATTGAGAAACTTTTGTTATTGACCAAATACTTATTTTCCACCATAATTTGCAAATAAATTCATAAAAAATCCTACAATGTGATTTTCTGGATTTTTTTTCTCATTTTGTCTGTCATAGTTGACGTGTACCTATGATGAAAATTACAGGCCTCTCTCATCTTTTTAAGTGGGAGAACTTGCACAATTGGTGGCTGACTAAATACTTTTTCCCCCCACTGTAGATACTTGTTACATCATACCTGCATGGTATCTTTATAGATATTTGTTTGTCATACCTGTTAGGTATCTTTATAGATACTTGTTAGATCATACCTGTTTAATATCTTTATAGATACTTGTTACATCATACCTGTTTGGTATCTTTATAGATACTGTTACATCATACCTGCAGAGAATAGAACCAGTAATACACGTGTGTTTGATTATTTATCACTCAGTCACACACACCACAGGAGGCTGGTGAGGGGAGGATGGCTCATAATAATGACTGGAATGAAGTGAATGGAATTCTATCAAGTACATGGAAACCATGTGTTTGATGAGTTGATACCATTCCATTGATTCACTTTCAGCCATTACTATGGGTCCGTCCTCCCCAATTAAGGGGACACCAGCTGCCTGTGACATGTACGCACACACACACACACACACACACACACACACACACACAACCACTTAGTTCCATTTAAGTGGCCTCATTTCTTGCGCTGCTGCCACTTCCTCAGCTCAGCAGGAGGAGAGAGCGAGAGATAGAGAAAGAGAGAGAGAGGTAGCGGAAGAGAGAAAGAGGAGGGGAGAGAGAGAGCTAGAGACAGAGAAAGAGAGCTAGAGACAGAGAGAGAGAGAGATAGAGAGAGAGAGAGAGAGAGAGAGAGAGGCTCTGTTCACAAACACAAACAGACCCCACAGAGCCGCAGGACAACAACACAATTAGACCCAACCAAATCATGAGAAAACAAAAAGAGAATTACTTGACACATTGGAAAGAATTAACAAAAAAAAGAGCAAACTAGAATGCTATTTGGCCCTAAACAGAGAGTTTCAGAATACCTGACCACTGTGACTGACCCAAACTTAAAGAAAGCTTTGACTATGTACAGACTCAGTGAGCATAGCCTTGCTATTGAGAAAGGCCGCCGTAGGCAGACCTGGCTCTCAAGAGAAGACAGGCTATGTGCATACTGCCTACAAAACGAGGTGGAAACTGAGCTGCACTTCCTAACTTCCTGCCAAATGTATGACCATATTAGAGACACATATTTCTCTCAGATTACAGCGATCCACAAAGAATTAGAAAACAAACCCAATATTAATAAACTCCCTTATCTACTGGGTGAAATACCACAGCGTGCCATCACAGCAGCAATATTTGTGACCTGTTGCCACAAGAAAAGGGCAACCAGTGAAGAACAAACACCATTGTAAATACATTTTACATTTAAGTCATTTAGCAGACGCTCTTATCCAGAGCGACTTACAGTTAGTGAGTACATACATTATTTGTTTATTTAACTTTTTTCATACTGGCTCCCCGTGGGAATCAAACCCACAACCCTGGCGTTGCAAACACCATGCTCTACCAACTGAGCTACATCCCTGCCGGCCATTCCCTCCCCTACACTGGATGACGCTGGGCCAATTGTGCGCCGCCCCATGGGTCTGCCGGTCGCGGCCGGCTACAACAGAGCCTGGAGTCAAACCAGGATCTCTAGTGGCATAGCTAGCACTGCGATGCAGTGCCTTAGACCACTGCGCCACTCGCAAATACAACCCATATTTATGTTTATTTATTTTCCCATTTGTACTTTAACTATTTGCAAATTGTTCCAACACTGTATATATACATAATATGACATTTGAAATGTCTCTATTCTTTTGGAACTTTTGTGATTGTAATGTTTACTGTTATTTTGTATTGTTTATTTCACTTTTGTTTATTATCTACTTCACTCGCTTTGGCAAGTTAACATATGTTTCCCATGCCAATAAAGCCCTTAAATTGAAATTGAAATGTAATTGAGAGAGAGAGAATTACAGACAGAGAGAGAGAGAGAGAGAGAGTGAGAGAGAGAGAGAGAGAGAGAGAGAGAGAGAGAGAGAGAGAGAGAGAGAGAGAGAGAGAGAGAGAGAGAGAGAGAGAGAGCAAGAGCTAGAGACAGAGTAAGAGAGCTAGAAACAGAGAGGGGGGAGAGAGAGAGAGACAGAGAGAGAGAGAGAGAGCTAGAGAGAGAGTAAGAGAGCTAGAGACAGAGAGAGAGGCATGTTCACAGCATCAGATGAATATTTAACATGGTCCTCTACATTAGCCTTATTACAGACACAACATGCCTCTGTAGTCTTATTAAAGCTATTATAAATGTTTAACCACAAAAATTATTTATCTCTCTCCGACTCTACCATTCTTGCTCTCTGTTTCTCTTTCTCTCTCTCTCTCCTTTCTTTATCTCTTTCCCTCTCTCTTTCTCTCTCTCTGTGTGTGTGTGTGTGTGTGTTTGTGTGCAGAGCCGTGCACAGACATTTCAGGGAGCAGGTGCACCCCCCCCAAAAAAAACGACTTTCATAATTCATATCTTGAAATTCATATTTTTTTAGGTCTATTTATTTCTGCAACAACACACACACTCATCATCACAAACTGTCAGCAAGCTAGTTACACTGCCTCCTAAAGACAAGCTAGTCACCCTGCCTCCTAAAGACAAGCTAGTTACACTGCTAACCTAAAGACAAGCTAGTTACACTGCTAACCTCATCAAATAGCCCCCGCGATATGCAACTTTTCAGGGAAGTTAGGAACCAATATACACAAGCAGTCAGGAAAGCAAAGGCTAACTTTTTCAAACAGAAATTTGCATCCTGTAGCACTAACTCCAAAAAGTTTTGGGACACTGTAAAGTCCATGGAGAATAAGAGCACTTCCTCCCAGCTGCCCACTGCACTGAGGCTAGGAAACACTATCACCACCGATAAATCTACAATAATCGAGAATTTCAACAAGCATTTTGCTACAGCTGGCCATGCTTTCCATCTGGCTACCACTAACCCGGCCACCAACTCTGCACCCTCTGCTGCAACTTGCCCATGCCCCCCCCGCTTCTCCTTCACACAAATTCAGACAGCTGATGTTTTGAAAGCGCTGCAAAATCTGGACCCCTACAAATCAGCTGGGCTAGACAATCTGGACCCTTTCTTCCTAAAACTAGCCGCCGAAATTGTCGCAACCGCTATTACTAGTCTGTTCAACCTCTCTTTCATAACGTCTGAGATCCCCAGAGATTGGAAAGCTGCCGCGGTCATCCCCCTCTTCAAAGGGGGTGACACTCTAGATCCAAACTGCTACAGACCTATATCCATCCTGCCCTGCCTTTCGAAAGTATTCGAAAGCCAAGTTAATAAACAGATCATCGACCATTTCGAATACCACCGTACCTTCTCCGCTATGCAATCTGGTTTCCGAGCTGGTCACGGGTGCACTTCAGCCACGCTCAAGGTCCTAAACGATATTATAACCGCGATTGATAATAGACAGTACTGTGCAGCCGTCTTCATCGACCTGGCCAAGGCTTTCGACTCTGTCAACCACCGCATTCTTATTGGCAGACTAAATAGCCTTGGTTTCTCAAATGACTGCCTCGCCTGGTTCACCAACTACTTCTCAGATAGAGTTCAGTGTGTCAAATCGGAGGGCCTGTTGTCTGGACCTATGGCAGTCTCTATGGGGGTGCCACAGGGTTCAATTCTTGGGCCGACACTTTTCTCCGTGTATATCAATGATGTCGCTCTTGCTGCTGGTGACTCTCAGATCCACCTCTACGCAGACGACACCATTTTGTATACATCTGGCCCTTCATTGGACACTGTGTTAACAAACCTCCAAACGAGCTTCAATGCCATACAACAATCCTTCAGTAGCCTTCAACTGCTCTTAAACACTAGTAAAACTAAATGCATGCTTTTCAATCGAACGCTGCTAGCACCCGCCCACCCGACTAGAATCACCACTCTCGACGGGTCTGACCTAGAGTATGTGGACAACTACAAATACCTAGGTGTCTGGTTAGACTGTAAACTCAACTTCCAGACTCACATAAAGAATCTCCAATCCAAAGTTAAATCTAGGATCGGCTTCCTATTTCGCAACAAAGCCTCCTTCACTCATGCTGCCAAACATGCCCTCGTAAAACTGACTATCCTACCGATCCTTGACTTCGGCGATGTCATTTATAAAATAGCCTCCAACACTCTACTCAGCAAATTGGATGTAGTCTATCACAGTGCCATCCGTTTTGTCTCCAAAGCCCCATACACTACCCACCACTGTGACCTGTACGCTCTTGTTGGCTGGTCCTCACTACATGTTCGTCGTCAAACCCACTGGCTCCAGGCCATCTATAAATCACTGCTAGGCAAATCCCCGCCTTATCTTAGCTCATTGGTCACCATAGCAGCACCCACCCGTAGTCTGCGCTCCAGCAGGTATATCTCACTGGTCATTCCCAAAGCCAACACCTCCTTTGGCCGCCATTCCTTCCAGTTCTCTGCTGCCAATGACTGGAACGAATTGCAAAAATCTCTGAAGCTGGAGACTCTTATCTCCCTCAATAACTTTAAGCATCAGTTGTCAGAGCACCTTACCGATCACTGCACCTGTACACAGCCCATCTGAAATTAGCCCACCCAACTACCTCATCCCTATATTGTTATTTAATTTGCTCTTTTGCACCCCATTATCTCTATTTGCACATAATCTCTTGCACATCTAGCATTCCAGTGTTAATACTATTGTAATTATTCTGCACTATAGCCTATTTATTGCCTTACCTCCATAACTTGCTACATTTGCACACACTGTATATATATTTTCTGTTGTATCTCTGACTTTTTTTTTTTTTTTTTTTTTTTTTACCCCATATGTAACTCTGTGTTGTTTTTTGTTGCACTACTTTGCTTTGTCTTGGCCAGGTCACAGTTGTAAATGAGAACCTGTTCTCAACTGGTTTACCTGGTTAAATAAAGGTGAAATAAAAAATAAAATAAAAAAATAAATAAATAAAAACCTAAAGACAAGCTAGTTACACTACTAACCTAAAGACAAGCTAGTTACACTGCTAACCTAAGGACAACCTAGTTACACTGCTAACCTAAAGACAAGCTAGTTACACTGCCTCCTAAAGACAAGCTAGTTACACTGCTAACCTAAAGACAAGCTAGTTACACTGCCTCCTAAAGGCAAGCTAGTTACACTGCTAACCTAAAGACAAGCTAGTTACACTGCCTCCTAAAGGCAAGCTAGTTACACTGCTAACCTAAAGACAAGCTAGTTACACTGCTAACCTAAAGACAAGCTAGTTACACAGATAACCTAAAGACAAGCTAGTTACACTGCCTCCTAAAGACAAGCTAGTTACACTGCCTCCTAAAGACAAGCTAGTTACACTGCCTCCTAAAGACAAGCTAGTTACACTGCCTCCTAAAGACAAGCTAGTTATACTGCCTCCTAAAGACAAGCTAGTTACACTGCCTCCTAAAGACAAGCTAGTTACACTGCCTCCTAAAGACAAGCTAGTTACACTGCTAACCTAAAGACAAGCTAGTTACACTGCTAACCTAAAGACAAGCTAGTTACACTGCCTCCTAAAGACAAGCTAGTTACACTGCCTCCTAAAGACAAGCTAGTTACACTGCCTCCTAAAGACAAGCTAGTTACACTGCCTCCTGAAGACAAGCTAGTTACACTGCCTCCTAAAGACAAGCTAGTTACACTGCTAACCTAAAGACAAGCTAGTTACACTGCTAACCTAAAGACAAGCTAGTTACACTGCCTCCTAAAGACAAGCTAGTTACACTGCCTCCTAAAGACAAGCTAGTTACACTGCTAACCTAAAGACAAGCTAGTTACACTGCTAACCTAAAGACAAGCTAGTTACACTGCCTCATAAAGACAAGCTAGTTACACTGCCTCCTGAAGACAAGCTAGTTACACTGCTAACCTAAAGACAAGCTAGTTACACTGCTAACCTAAAGACAAGTAAGTTACACAGCTAACCTAAAGACAAGCTAGTTACACTGCCTCCTAAAGACAAGCTAGTTACACTACCTCCTAAAGACAAGCTAGTTACACTGCCTCCTAAAGACAAGCTAGTTACACTGCTAACCTAAAGACAAGCTAGTTACACTGCCTCCTAAAGACAAGCTAGTTACACTGCTAACCTAAAGACAAGCTAGTTACACTGCCTCCTAAAGACAAGCTAGTTACACTGCTAACCTAAAGACAAGCTAGTTACACTGCCTCCTAAAGACAAGCTAGTTACACTACTAACCTAAAGACAAGCTAGTTACACTTTCTCCTAAAGACAAGCTAGTTACACTGCTAACCTAAAGACAAGCTAGTTACACTGCTAACCTAAAGACAAGCTAGTTACACTCCCTCCTAAAGACAAACTGGTTACACAGCTAACCTAAAGACAAGCTAGTTAGACAGCTAACCTAAAGACAAGCTAGTAACACTACTAACCTAAAGACAAGCTAGTTCCACTGCTAACCTAAAGACAAGCTAGTTACACTGCTAACCTTAAGACAAGCTAGTTACACTGCCGCCTAAAGACAAGCTAGTTACACTGCCTCCTAAAGACAAGCTAGTTACACTACTAACCTAAAGACAAGCTAGTTACACTGATAACCTAAAGACAAGCTAGTTACACTGACTCCTAAAGACAAGCTAGTTACACTGCTTCCGGAAGACAAGCTAGTTACACTGCCTCCTAAAGACAAGCTAATTACACTACTAACCTAAAGACAATCTAGTTACACAGCTAACCTAAAGAAGAGCTAGTTACACAGCTAACCTAAGGACAAGCTAGTTACACTGCCTCCTAAAGACAAGCTAGTTACACAGCTAACCTAAAGACAAGCTAGTTACACTGCCTCCTAAAGGCAAGCTAGTTACACTGCTAACCTAAAGACAAGCTAGTTACACTTGTTGGGATTTGTTTTCTAATAATTGGATTGAAGTGATGAATAGCTTAGAAGGAATGCATTAATGAGGAGCATAGGTTTGTACTATACTGATATAAATTGTTTCACATAACAGGCTGTGATTCATGTGTGGAACGTTAGGGGAAGGACAGATAAGACTTGTATTTCTTACAGATACGAACACTGCCTCTTTGTTGTCTGTGAACCGTCCTTGAACGTAGTACAGTGGAATGGTGTCTTTTGGGTGCTGACTCCACAGGTTGTTATGATAAACTTATGCCTGGGAACGGTGGAGCGCCAAGGGGTGGGACTAACCCGTGCGCCAACGGATTGGCTGAGTAAAGTCTAAACCACACTCAGTTCTTTACTCTGATTGGCCAACAGAAGAGGTGGGAACTCTCTGTCAGAGTATTTGAGAAAGTACCTGTAAACAATGGTTTAGTTCTCTGAGTGCCCTGCGTGGTATCTCAGCGGACCTGTATATACGAACCTTCATACTTATCATACATACATTTTGCATATAATAAATTAAGCTTGGATTGAAGATCTCTTGATTCTTATTCCAATACCAGATTTGAATTACGCAATTTCTAACACACTGCTAACCTAAAGACAAGCTAGTTACACTGCCTCCTAAAGACAAGCTAGTTACACAGCAAACCTAAATTCAAGCTAGTTACACAGCTAACCTAAAGACAAGCTAGTTACACTGCCTCTTAAAGACAAGCTAGTTACACTGCCTCATCAAGACAAGCTAGTTACACAGCTAACCTAAAGACAAGCTAGTTACACAGCTAACCTAAAGACAAGATAGTTACACTGCTAAACTAAAGACAAGCTAGTTACACTGCTAACCTAAATACAAGATAGTGACACTGCCTCCTAAAAACAAGCTAGTTACACTGCTAACCTAAAGACAAGCTAGTTACACAGCTAACCTAAAGACAAGCTAGTTACACTGCTAACCTAAAGACAAGCTAGTTACACTGCCTCTTAAAGACAAGCTAGTTACACTGCCTCAATAAGACAAGCTAGTTACACAGCTAACCTAAAGACAAGCTAGTTACACTGCCTCCTAAAGACAAGCTAGTTACACTGCCTCCTAAAGACAAGCAAGTTACACTGCTAACCTAAAGACAAGCTAGTTACACAGCTAACCTAAAGACAAGCTAGTTACACTGCCTCATAAAGACAATCTAGTTACACAGCTAACCTAAAGACAAGGTAGTTACACAGCTAACCTAAAGACAAGCTAGTTACACAGCTAACCTGAAGACAAGCTAGTTACACTGCTAACCTAAAGACAAGCTAGTTACACAGCTAACCTAAATACAAGCTAGTTACACTGCCTCCTAAAGACAAGCTAGTAACACAGCTAACCTAAAGACAAGCTAGTTACACTGCCTCCTAAAGACAAGCTAGTTACACTGCTAACCTAAAGACAAGCTAGTTACACTGCTAACCTAAAGACAAGCTAGTTACACTGCCTCCTAAAGACAAGCTAGTTACACAACTAACCTAAAGACAAGCTAGTTACACTGCCTCATAAAGACAAGCTAGTTACACAGCTAACCTAAAGAGAAGCTAGTTACACAGCTAACCTAAAGACAAGCTAGTTACATTGCTAACCTAAAGACAAGCTAGTTACATTGCTAACCTAAAGACAAGATAGTTACACTGCTAACCTAAGGACAAGCTAGTTACACTGCCTCCTAAAGACAAGCTAGTTACACTGCCTCCTAAAGACAAGCTAGTTACACTGCTAACCTAAAGACAAGCTAGTTACACTGCTAACCTAAAGACAAGCTAGTTACACTGCTAACCTAAAGACAAGCTAGTTACACTGCTAACCTAAAGACAAGCTAGTTACACTGCCTCCTAAAGACAAGCTAGTTACACTGCTAACCTAAAGACAAGCTAGTTACACTGCTAACCTAAAGACAAACTAGTTACACTGCCTCCTAAAGACAAGCTAGTTACACTGCTAACCTAAAGACAAGCTGGTTACACTGCTAACCTAAAGACAAGCTAGTTACACTGCTAACCTAAAGACAAGCTAGTTACACTGCTAACCTAAAGACAAGCTAGTTACACTGCCTCCTAAAGACAAGCTAGTTACACTGCTAACCTAAAGACAAGCTAGTTACACTGCTAACCTAAAGACAAACTAGTTACACTGCCTCCTAAAGACAAGCTAGTTACACTGCTAACCTAAAGACAAGCTAGTTACACTGCCTCCTAAAGACAAGCTAGTTACACTGCTAACCTAAAGTCAAGCTAGTTACACTGCTAACCTAAAGACAAGCTAGTTACACTGCCGCCTAAAGACAAGCTAGTTACACTGCTAACCTAAAGACAAGCTAGTTACACTGCTAACCTAAAGACAAGCGAGTTACACTGCTAACCTAAAGACAAACTAGTTACACTGCTAACCTAAAGACAAGCTAGTTACACTGCCTCCTAAAGACAAGCTAGTTACACTGCCTCATAAAGACAAGCTAGTTACACAGCTAACCTAAAGACAAGCTAGTTACACTGCCTCCTAAAGACAAGCTAGTTACACTGCCTCCTAAAGACAAGCTAGTTACACTGCTAACCTAAATACAAGCTAGTTACACTGCCTCCTAAAGACAAGCTAGTTACACAGCTAACCTAAAGACAAGCTAGTTACACAGCTAACCTAAAGACAAGCTAGTTACACTGCCTCCTAAAGACAAGCTAGTTACACAGCTAACCTAAAGACAAGCTAGTTACACTGCCTCATAAAGACAAGCTAGTTACACAGCTAACCTAAAGAGAAGCTAGTTACACAGCTAACCTAAAGACAAGCTAGTTACACTGCCTCCTAAAAACAAGCTAGTAACACAGCTAACCTAAAGACAAGCTAGTTACACTGCCTCCTAAATACAAGCTAGTTACACTGCTAACCTAAAGACAAGCTAGTTACACTGCTAACCTAAAGACAAGCTAGTTACACTGCCTCCTAAAGACAAGCTAGTTACACAGCTAACCTAAAGACAAGCTAGTTACACTGCCTCATAAAGACAAGCTAGTTACACAGCTAACCTAAAGAGAAGCTAGTTACACAGCTAACCTAAAGACAAGCTAGTTACATTTCTAACCTAAAGACAAGTTAGTTACACTGCCTCCTAAAGACAAGCTAGTTACACTGCCTCCTAAAGACAAGCTAGTTACACTGCCTCCTAAAGACAAGCTAGTTACACTGCCTCCTAAAGACAAGCTAGTTACACTGCTAACCTAAAGACAAGCTAGTTACACTGCTAACCTAAAGACAAACTAGTTACACTGCTAACCTAAAGACAAGCTAGTTACACTGCTAACCTAAAGACAAGCTAGTTACACTGCCTCCTAAAGACAAGCTAGTTACACTGCTAACCTAAAGACAAGCTAGTTACACTGCTAACCTAAAGACAAGCTAGTTACACTGCCTCCTAAAGACAAGCTAGTTACACTGCCTCCTAAAGACAAGCTAGTTACACTGCTAACCTAAAGACAAGCTAGTTACACTGCTAACCTAAAGACAAGCTAGTTACACTGCCTCATAAAGACAACCTAGTTACACAGCTAACCTAAAGAGAAGCTAGTTACACAGCTAACCTAAAGACAAGCTAGTTACACTGCTAACCTAAAGACAAGCTAGTTACACTGCCTCCTAAAGACAAGCTAGTTACACTGCCTCCTAAAACAAGCTAGTTACACTGCCTCCTAAATACAAGCTAGTTACACTGCCTCCTAAAGACAAGCTAGTTACACTGCCTCCTAAAGACAAGCTAGTTACACTGCCTCCTAAAGACAAGCTAGTTACACTGCCTCCTAAAGACAAGCTAGTTACACTGCTAACCTAAAGACAAGCTAGTTACACTGCTAACCTAAAGACAAACGAGTTACACTGCTAACCTAAAGACAAGCTAGTTACACTGCTAACCTAAAGACAAGCTAGTTACACTGCTAACCTAAAGACAAACTAGTTACACTGCTAACCTAAAGACAAGCTAGTTACACTGCCTCCTAAAGACAAGCTAGTTACACTGCCTCCTAAAGAAAAGCTAGTTACACAGCTAACCTAAAGACAAGCTAGATACACTGCCTCCTAAAGACAAGCTAGTTACACTGCCTCCTAAAGACAAGCTAGTTACACTGCTAACCTAAATACAAGCTAGTTACACTGCCTCCTAAAGACAAGCTAGTTACACAGCTAACCTAAAGACAAGCTAGTTACATAGCTAACCTAAAGACAAGCTAGTTACACTGCCTCATAAATACAAGCTAGTTACACAGCTAACCTAAAGACAAGCTAGTTACACAGCTAACTTAAAGACAAGCTAGTTACACTGCCTCCTAAAGACAAGCTAGTTACACTGCCTCCTAAAGACAAGCTAGTTACACTCTTAACCTAAATACAAGCTAGTTACACTGCCTCCTAAAGACAAGCTAGTTACACAGCTAACCTAAAGACAAGCTAGTTACACAGCTAACCTAAAGACAAGCTAGTTACACTGCCTCCTAAAACAAGCTAGTTACACAGCTAACTTAAAGACAAGCTAGTTACACTGCTAACCTAAACACAAGCTAGTTACACTACCTCTTAAAGGCAAGCTAGTTACACTGCTAACCTAAAGACAAGCTAGTTACACTGCTAACCTAAAGACAAGCTAGTTACACTGCCTCCTAAAGACAAGCTAGTTACACAGCTAACCTAAAGACAAGCTAGTTACACTGCCTCTTAAAGACAAGCTAGTTACACTGCCTCATAAAGACAAGCTAGTTACACAGCTAACCTAAAGACAAGCTAGTTACACAGCTAACCTAAAGACAAGCTAGTTACACTGCTAACATAAAGACAAGCTAGTTACACTGCCTCCTAAAGACAAGCTAGTTACACTGCCTCCTAAAGACAAGCTAGTTACACTGCCTCCTAAAGACAAGCTAGTTACACTGCCTCCTAAAGACAAGCTAGTTACACAGCTAACCTAAAGACAAGCTAGTTACACTGTCTCATAAAGACAAGCTAGTTACACAGCTAACCTAAAGACAAGGTAGTTACACAGCTAACGTAAAGACAAGCCAGTTACACAGCTAACCTGAAGACAAGCTAGTTACACTGCTAACCTAAAGACAAGCTAGTTACACAGCTAACCTAAAGATAAGCTAGTTACACTGCCTCCTAAAGACAAGCTAGTAACACAGCTAACCTAAAGACAAGCTAGTTACACTGCCTCCTAAAGACAAGCTAGTTACACTTCTAACCTAAAGACAAGCTAGTTACACTGCCTCATAAAGACAAGCTAGTTACACTGCTAACCTAAAGACAAGCTAGTTACACTGCTAACCTAAAGACAAGCGAGTTACACTGCTAACCTAAAGACAAACTAGTTACACTGCTAACCTAAAGACAAGCTAGTTACACTGCCTCCTAAAGACAAGCTAGTTACACTGCCTCATAAAGACAAGCTAGTTACACAGCTAACCTAAAGACAAGCTAGTTACACTGCCTCCTAAAGACAAGCTAGTTACACTGCCTCCTAAAGACAAGCTAGTTACACTGCTAACCTAAATACAAGCTAGTTACACTGCCTCCTAAAGACAAGCTAGTTACACAGCTAACCTAAAGACAAGCTAGTTACACAGCTAACCTAAAGACAAGCTAGTTACACTGCCTCCTAAAGACAAGCTAGTTACACAGCTAACCTAAAGACAAGCTAGTTACACTGCCTCATAAAGACAAGCTAGTTACACAGCTAACCTAAAGAGAAGCTAGTTACACAGCTAACCTAAAGACAAGCTAGTTACACTGCCTCCTAAAAACAAGCTAGTAACACAGCTAACCTAAAGACAAGCTAGTTACACTGCCTCCTAAATACAAGCTAGTTACACTGCTAACCTAAAGACAAGCTAGTTACACTGCTAACCTAAAGACAAGCTAGTTACACTGCCTCCTAAAGACAAGCTAGTTACACAGCTAACCTAAAGACAAGCTAGTTACACTTCCTCATAAAGACAAGCTAGTTACACAGCTAACCTAAAGAGAAGCTAGTTACACAGCTAACCTAAAGACAAGCTAGTTACATTTCTAACCTAAAGACAAGTTAGTTACACTGCCTCCTAAAGACAAGCTAGTTACACTGCCTCCTAAAGACAAGCTAGTTACACTGCCTCCTAAAGACAAGCTAGTTACACTGCCTCCTAAAGACAAGCTAGTTACACTGCTAACCTAAAGACAAGCTAGTTACACTGCTAACCTAAAGACAAACTAGTTACACTGCTAACCTAAAGACAAGCTAGTTACACTGCTAACCTAAAGACAAGCTAGTTACACTGCCTCCTAAAGACAAGCTAGTTACACTGCTAACCTAAAGACAAGCTAGTTACACTGCTAACCTAAAGACAAGCTAGTTACACTGCCTCCTAAAGACAAGCTAGTTACACTGCCTCCTAAAGACAAGCTAGTTACACTGCTAACCTAAAGACAAGCTAGTTACACTGCTAACCTAAAGACAAGCTAGTTACACTGCCTCATAAAGACAACCTAGTTACACAGCTAACCTAAAGAGAAGCTAGTTACACAGCTAACCTAAAGACAAGCTAGTTACACTGCTAACCTAAAGACAAGCTAGTTACACTGCCTCCTAAAGACAAGCTAGTTACACTGCCTCCTAAAACAAGCTAGTTACACTGCCTCCTAAATACAAGCTAGTTACACTGCCTCCTAAAGACAAGCTAGTTACACTGCCTCCTAAAGACAAGCTAGTTACACTGCCTCCTAAAGACAAGCTAGTTACACTGCCTCCTAAAGACAAGCTAGTTACACTGCTAACCTAAAGACAAGCTAGTTACACTGCTAACCTAAAGACAAACTAGTTACACTGCTAACCTAAAGACAAGCTAGTTACACTGCTAACCTAAAGACAAGCTAGTTACACTGCTAACCTAAAGACAAACTAGTTACACTGCTAACCTAAAGACAAGCTAGTTACACTGCCTCCTAAAGACAAGCTAGTTACACTGCCTCCTAAAGAAAAGCTAGTTACACAGCTAACCTAAAGACAAGCTAGATACACTGCCTCCTAAAGACAAGCTAGTTACACAGCTAACCTAAAGACAAGCTAGTTACACAGCTAACCTAAAGACAAGCTAGTTACACTGCCTCATAAATACAAGCTAGTTACACAGCTAACCTAAAGACAAGCTAGTTACACAGCTAACTTAAAGACAAGCTAGTTACACTGCCTCCTAAAGACAAGCTAGTTACACTGCCTCCTAAAGACAAGCTAGTTACACTCTTAACCTAAATACAAGCTAGTTACACTGCCTCCTAAAGACAAGCTAGTTACACAGCTAACCTAAAGACAAGCTAGTTACACAGCTAACCTAAAGACAAGCTAGTTACACTGCCTCCTAAAACAAGCTAGTTACACAGCTAACTTAAAGACAAGCTAGTTACACTGCTAACCTAAACACAAGCTAGTTACACTACCTCTTAAAGGCAAGCTAGTTACACTGCTAACCTAAAGACAAGCTAGTTACACTGCTAACCTAAAGACAAGCTAGTTACACTGCCTCCTAAAGACAAGCTAGTTACACAGCTAACCTAAAGACAAGCTAGTTACACTGCCTCTTAAAGACAAGCTAGTTACACTGCCTCATAAAGACAAGCTAGTTACACAGCTAACCTAAAGACAAGCTAGTTACACTGCCTCCTAAAGACAAGCTAGTTACACTGCTAACCTAAAGTCAAGCTAGTTACACTGCTAACCTAAAGACAAGCTAGTTACACTGCCGCCTAAAGACAAGCTAGTTACACTGCTAACCTAAAGACAAGCTAGTTACACTGCTAACCTAAAGACAAGCGAGTTACACTGCTAACCTAAAGACAAACTAGTTACACTGCTAACCTAAAGACAAGCTAGTTACACTGCCTCCTAAAGACAAGCTAGTTACACTGCCTCATAAAGACAAGCTAGTTACACAGCTAACCTAAAGACAAGCTAGTTACACTGCCTCCTAAAGACAAGCTAGTTACACTGCCTCCTAAAGACAAGCTAGTTACACTGCTAACCTAAATACAAGCTAGTTACACTGCCTCCTAAAGACAAGCTAGTTACACAGCTAACCTAAAGACAAGCTAGTTACACAGCTAACCTAAAGACAAGCTAGTTACACTGCCTCCTAAAGACAAGCTAGTTACACAGCTAACCTAAAGACAAGCTAGTTACACTGCCTCATAAAGACAAGCTAGTTACACAGCTAACCTAAAGAGAAGCTAGTTACACAGCTAACCTAAAGACAAGCTAGTTACACTGCCTCCTAAAAACAAGCTAGTAACACAGCTAACCTAAAGACAAGCTAGTTACACTGCCTCCTAAATACAAGCTAGTTACACTGCTAACCTAAAGACAAGCTAGTTACACTGCTAACCTAAAGACAAGCTAGTTACACTGCCTCCTAAAGACAAGCTAGTTACACAGCTAACCTAAAGACAAGCTAGTTACACTGCCTCATAAAGACAAGCTAGTTACACAGCTAACCTAAAGAGAAGCTAGTTACACAGCTAACCTAAAGACAAGCTAGTTACATTTCTAACCTAAAGACAAGTTAGTTACACTGCCTCCTAAAGACAAGCTAGTTACACTGCCTCCTAAAGACAAGCTAGTTACACTGCCTCCTAAAGACAAGCTAGTTACACTGCCTCCTAAAGACAAGCTAGTTACACTGCTAACCTAAAGACAAGCTAGTTACACTGCTAACCTAAAGACAAACTAGTTACACTGCTAACCTAAAGACAAGCTAGTTACACTGCTAACCTAAAGACAAGCTAGTTACACTGCCTCCTAAAGACAAGCTAGTTACACTGCTAACCTAAAGACAAGCTAGTTACACTGCTAACCTAAAGACAAGCTAGTTACACTGCCTCCTAAAGACAAGCTAGTTACACTGCCTCCTAAAGACAAGCTAGTTACACTGCTAACCTAAAGACAAGCTAGTTACACTGCTAACCTAAAGACAAGCTAGTTACACTGCCTCATAAAGACAACCTAGTTACACAGCTAACCTAAAGAGAAGCTAGTTACACAGCTAACCTAAAGACAAGCTAGTTACACTGCTAACCTAAAGACAAGCTAGTTACACTGCCTCCTAAAGACAAGCTAGTTACACTGCCTCCTAAAACAAGCTAGTTACACTGCCTCCTAAATACAAGCTAGTTACACTGCCTCCTAAAGACAAGCTAGTTACACTGCCTCCTAAAGACAAGCTAGTTACACTGCCTCCTAAAGACAAGCTAGTTACACTGCCTCCTAAAGACAAGCTAGTTACACTGCTAACCTAAAGACAAGCTAGTTACACTGCTAACCTAAAGACAAACTAGTTACACTGCTAACCTAAAGACAAGCTAGTTACACTGCTAACCTAAAGACAAGCTAGTTACACTGCTAACCTAAAGACAAACTAGTTACACTGCTAACCTAAAGACAAGCTAGTTACACTGCCTCCTAAAGACAAGCTAGTTACACTGCCTCCTAAAGAAAAGCTAGTTACACAGCTAACCTAAAGACAAGCTAGATACACTGCCTCCTAAAGACAAGCTAGTTACACTGCCTCCTAAAGACAAGCTAGTTACACTGCTAACCTAAATACAAGCTAGTTACACTGCCTCCTAAAGACAAGCTAGTTACACAGCTAACCTAAAGACAAGCTAGTTACATAGCTAACCTAAAGACAAGCTAGTTACACTGCCTCATAAATACAAGCTAGTTACACAGCTAACCTAAAGACAAGCTAGTTACACAGCTAACTTAAAGACAAGCTAGTTACACTGCCTCCTAAAGACAAGCTAGTTACACTGCCTCCTAAAGACAAGCTAGTTACACTCTTAACCTAAATACAAGCTAGTTACACTGCCTCCTAAAGACAAGCTAGTTACACAGCTAACCTAAAGACAAGCTAGTTACACAGCTAACCTAAAGACAAGCTAGTTACACTGCCTCCTAAAACAAGCTAGTTACACAGCTAACTTAAAGACAAGCTAGTTACACTGCTAACCTAAACACAAGCTAGTTACACTACCTCTTAAAGGCAAGCTAGTTACACTGCTAACCTAAAGACAAGCTAGTTACACTGCTAACCTAAAGACAAGCTAGTTACACTGCCTCCTAAAGACAAGCTAGTTACACAGCTAACCTAAAGACAAGCTAGTTACACTGCCTCTTAAAGACAAGCTAGTTACACTGCCTCATAAAGACAAGCTAGTTACACAGCTAACCTAAAGACAAGCTAGTTACACAGCTAACCTAAAGACAAGCTAGTTACACTGCTAACATAAAGACAAGCTAGTTACACTGCCTCCTAAAGACAAGCTAGTTACACTGCCTCCTAAAGACAAGCTAGTTACACTGCCTCCTAAAGACAAGCTAGTTACACTGCCTCCTAAAGACAAGCTAGTTACACAGCTAACCTAAAGACAAGCTAGTTACACTGTCTCATAAAGACAAGCTAGTTACACAGCTAACCTAAAGACAAGGTAGTTACACAGCTAACGTAAAGACAAGCCAGTTACACAGCTAACCTGAAGACAAGCTAGTTACACTGCTAACCTAAAGACAAGCTAGTTACACAGCTAACCTAAAGATAAGCTAGTTACACTGCCTCCTAAAGACAAGCTAGTAACACAGCTAACCTAAAGACAAGCTAGTTACACTGCCTCCTAAAGACAAGCTAGTTACACTTCTAACCTAAAGACAAGCTAGTTACACTGCCTCATAAAGACAAGCTAGTTACACTGCTAACCTAAAGACAAGCTAGTTACACTGCTAACCTAAAGACAAGCGAGTTACACTGCTAACCTAAAGACAAACTAGTTACACTGCTAACCTAAAGACAAGCTAGTTACACTGCCTCCTAAAGACAAGCTAGTTACACTGCCTCATAAAGACAAGCTAGTTACACAGCTAACCTAAAGACAAGCTAGTTACACTGCCTCCTAAAGACAAGCTAGTTACACTGCCTCCTAAAGACAAGCTAGTTACACTGCTAACCTAAATACAAGCTAGTTACACTGCCTCCTAAAGACAAGCTAGTTACACAGCTAACCTAAAGACAAGCTAGTTACACAGCTAACCTAAAGACAAGCTAGTTACACTGCCTCCTAAAGACAAGCTAGTTACACAGCTAACCTAAAGACAAGCTAGTTACACTGCCTCATAAAGACAAGCTAGTTACACAGCTAACCTAAAGAGAAGCTAGTTACACAGCTAACCTAAAGACAAGCTAGTTACACTGCCTCCTAAAAACAAGCTAGTAACACAGCTAACCTAAAGACAAGCTAGTTACACTGCCTCCTAAATACAAGCTAGTTACACTGCTAACCTAAAGACAAGCTAGTTACACTGCTAACCTAAAGACAAGCTAGTTACACTGCCTCCTAAAGACAAGCTAGTTACACAGCTAACCTAAAGACAAGCTAGTTACACTTCCTCATAAAGACAAGCTAGTTACACAGCTAACCTAAAGAGAAGCTAGTTACACAGCTAACCTAAAGACAAGCTAGTTACATTTCTAACCTAAAGACAAGTTAGTTACACTGCCTCCTAAAGACAAGCTAGTTACACTGCCTCCTAAAGACAAGCTAGTTACACTGCCTCCTAAAGACAAGCTAGTTACACTGCCTCCTAAAGACAAGCTAGTTACACTGCTAACCTAAAGACAAGCTAGTTACACTGCTAACCTAAAGACAAACTAGTTACACTGCTAACCTAAAGACAAGCTAGTTACACTGCTAACCTAAAGACAAGCTAGTTACACTGCCTCCTAAAGACAAGCTAGTTACACTGCTAACCTAAAGACAAGCTAGTTACACTGCTAACCTAAAGACAAGCTAGTTACACTGCCTCCTAAAGACAAGCTAGTTACACTGCCTCCTAAAGACAAGCTAGTTACACTGCTAACCTAAAGACAAGCTAGTTACACTGCTAACCTAAAGACAAGCTAGTTACACTGCCTCATAAAGACAACCTAGTTACACAGCTAACCTAAAGAGAAGCTAGTTACACAGCTAACCTAAAGACAAGCTAGTTACACTGCTAACCTAAAGACAAGCTAGTTACACTGCCTCCTAAAGACAAGCTAGTTACACTGCCTCCTAAAACAAGCTAGTTACACTGCCTCCTAAATACAAGCTAGTTACACTGCCTCCTAAAGACAAGCTAGTTACACTGCCTCCTAAAGACAAGCTAGTTACACTGCCTCCTAAAGACAAGCTAGTTACACTGCCTCCTAAAGACAAGCTAGTTACACTGCTAACCTAAAGACAAGCTAGTTACACTGCTAACCTAAAGACAAACTAGTTACACTGCTAACCTAAAGACAAGCTAGTTACACTGCTAACCTAAAGACAAGCTAGTTACACTGCTAACCTAAAGACAAACTAGTTACACTGCTAACCTAAAGACAAGCTAGTTACACTGCCTCCTAAAGACAAGCTAGTTACACTGCCTCCTAAAGAAAAGCTAGTTACACAGCTAACCTAAAGACAAGCTAGATACACTGCCTCCTAAAGACAAGCTAGTTACACTGCCTCCTAAAGACAAGCTAGTTACACTGCTAACCTAAATACAAGCTAGTTACACTGCCTCCTAAAGACAAGCTAGTTACACAGCTAACCTAAAGACAAGCTAGTTACACAGCTAACCTAAAGACAAGCTAGTTACACTGCCTCATAAATACAAGCTAGTTACACAGCTAACCTAAAGACAAGCTAGTTACACAGCTAACTTAAAGACAAGCTAGTTACACTGCCTCCTAAAGACAAGCTAGTTACACTGCCTCCTAAAGACAAGCTAGTTACACTCTTAACCTAAATACAAGCTAGTTACACTGCCTCCTAAAGACAAGCTAGTTACACAGCTAACCTAAAGACAAGCTAGTTACACAGCTAACCTAAAGACAAGCTAGTTACACTGCCTCCTAAAACAAGCTAGTTACACAGCTAACTTAAAGACAAGCTAGTTACACTGCTAACCTAAACACAAGCTAGTTACACTACCTCTTAAAGGCAAGCTAGTTACACTGCTAACCTAAAGACAAGCTAGTTACACTGCTAACCTAAAGACAAGCTAGTTACACTGCCTCCTAAAGACAAGCTAGTTACACAGCTAACCTAAAGACAAGCTAGTTACACTGCCTCTTAAAGACAAGCTAGTTACACTGCCTCATAAAGACAAGCTAGTTACACAGCTAACCTAAAGACAAGCTAGTTACACAGCTAACCTAAAGACAAGCTAGTTACACTGCTAACATAAAGACAAGCTAGTTACACTGCCTCCTAAAGACAAGCTAGTTACACTGCCTCCTAAAGACAAGCTAGTTACACTGCCTCCTAAAGACAAGCTAGTTACACTGCCTCCTAAAGACAAGCTAGTTACACAGCTAACCTAAAGACAAGCTAGTTACACTGTCTCATAAAGACAAGCTAGTTACACAGCTAACCTAAAGACAAGGTAGTTACACAGCTAACGTAAAGACAAGCCAGTTACACAGCTAACCTGAAGACAAGCTAGTTACACTGCTAACCTAAAGACAAGCTAGTTACACAGCTAACCTAAAGATAAGCTAGTTACACTGCCTCCTAAAGACAAGCTAGTAACACAGCTAACCTAAAGACAAGCTAGTTACACTGCCTCCTAAAGACAAGCTAGTTACACTTCTAACCTAAAGACAAGCTAGTTACACTGCCTCATAAAGACAACCTAGTTACACAGCTAACCTAAAGAGAAGCTAGTTACACAGCTAACCTAAAGACAAGCTAGTTACACTGCTAACCTAAAGACAAGCTAGTTACACTGCCTCCTAAAGACAAGCTAGTTACACTGCCTCCTAAAACAAGCTAGTTACACTGCCTCCTAAATACAAGCTAGTTACACTGCCTCCTAAAGACAAGCTAGTTACACTGCTAACCTAAAGACAAGCTAGTTACACTGCTAACCTAAAGACAAGCTAGTTACACTGCCGCCTAAAGACAAGCTAGTTACACTGCTAACCTAAAGACAAGCTAGTTACACTGCTAACCTAAAGACAAGCGAGTTACACTGCTAACCTAAAGACAAACTAGTTACACTGCTAACCTAAAGACAAGCTAGTTACACTGCCTCCTAAAGACAAGCTAGTTACACTGCCTCCTAAAGACAAGCTAGTTACACAGCTAACCTAAAGACAAGCTAGATACACTGCCTCCTAAAGACAAGCTAGTTACACTGCCTCCTAAAGACAAGCTAGTTACACTGCTAACCTAAATACAAGCTAGTTACACTGCCTCCTAAAGACAAGCTAGTTACACAGCTAACCTAAAGACAAGCTAGTTACACAGCTAACCTAAAGACAAGCTAGTTACACTGCCTCATAAAGACAAGCTAGTTACACAGCTAACCTAAAGACAAGCTAGTTACACAGCTAACTTAAAGACAAGCTAGTTACACTGCCTCCTAAAGACAAGCTAGTTACACTGCCTCCTAAAGACAAGCTAGTTACACTCTTAACCTACATACAAGCTAGTTACACTGCCTCCTAAAGACAAGCTAGTTACACAGCTAACCTAAAGACAAGCTAGTTACACAGCTAACCTAAAGACAAGCTAGTTACACTGCCTCCTAAAACAAGCTAGTTACACAGCTAACTTAAAGACAAGCTAGTTACACTGCTAACCTAAACACAAGCTAGTTACACTACCTCTTAAAGGCAAGCTAGTTACACTGCTAACCTAAAGACAAGCTAGTTACACTGCTAACCTAAAGACAAGCTAGTTACACTGCTAACCTAAAGACAAGCTAGTTACACTGCCTCCTAAAGACAAGCTAGTTACACAGCTAACCTAAAGACAAGCTAGTTACACTGCCTCTTAAAGACAAGCTAGTTACACTGCCTCATAAAGACAAGCTAGTTACACAGCTAACCTAAAGACAAGCTAGTTACACAGCTAACCTAAAGACAAGCTAGTTACACTGCTAACATAAAGACAAGCTAGTTACACTGCCTCCTAAAGACAAGCTAGTTACACTGCCTCCTAAAGACAAGCTAGTTACACTGCCTCCTAAAGACAAGCTAGTTACACAGCTAACCTAAAGACAAGCTAGTTACACTGTCTCATAAAGACAAGCTAGTTACACAGATAACCTAAAGACAAGGTAGTTACACAGCTAACCTAAAGACAAGCCAGTTACACAGCTAACCTGAAGACAAGCTAGTTACACTGCTAACCTAAAGACAAGCTAGTTACACAGCTAACCTAAAGACAAGCTAGTTACACTGCCTCCTAAAGACAAGCTAGTAACACAGCTAACCTAAAGACAAGCTAGTTACACTGCCTCCTAAAGACAAGCTAGTTACACTTCTAACCTAAAGACAAGCTAGTTACACTGCTAACCTAAAGACAAGCTAGTTACACTGCTAACCTAAAGACAAGCGAGTTACACTGCTAACCTAAAGACAAGCTAGTTACACTGCCTCTTAAAGACAAGCTAGTTACACAGCTAACCTAAAGACAAGCTAGTTACACTGCCTCATAAAGACAAGCTAGTTACACAGCTAACCTAAAGAGAAGCTAGTTACACAGCTAACCTAAAGACAAGCTAGTTACACTGCTAACCTAAAGACAAAAAAAATTAAAAAATAAAATAATAATATGCCATTTAGCAGACGCTTTTATCCAAAGCGACTTACAGTCATGCGTGCATACATTTTTTTTGTGTATGGGTGGTCCCGGGGATTGAACCCACTACCTTGGCGTTACAAGCGCCGTGCTCTACCAGCTGAGCTACAGTGGACCACAGTTACACTGCCTCCTAAAGACAAGCTAGTTACACTGCCTCCTAAAGACAAGCTAGTTACACTGCCTCCTAAAGACAAGCTAGTTACACTGCCTCCTAAAGACAAGCTAGTTACACTGCTAACCTGAAGACAAGCTAGTTACACTGCTAACCTAAAGACAAGCTAGTTACACAGCTAACCTAAAGACAAGCTAGTTACACTGCCTCCTAAAGACAAGCTAGTAACACAGCTAACCTAAAGACAAGCTAGTTACACTGCCTCCTAAAGACAAGCTAGTTACACTTCTAACCTAAAGACAAGCTAGTTACACTGCTAACATAAAGACAAGCTAGTTACACTGCCTCCTAAAGACAAGCTAGTTACACTGCCTCCTAAAGACAAGCTAGTTACACTGCCTCCTAAAGACAAGCTAGTTACACTGCCTCCTAAAGACAAGCTAGTTACACAGCTAACCTAAAGACAAGCTAGTTACACTGTCTCATAAAGACAAGCTAGTTACACAGCTAACCTAAAGACACGGTAGTTACACAGCTAACCTAAAGACAAGCCAGTTACACAGCTAACCTGAAGACAAGCTAGTTACACTGCTAACCTAAAGACAAGCTAGTTACACAGCTAACCTAAAGACAAGCTAGTTACACTGCCTCCTAAAGACAAGCTAGTAACACAGCTAACCTAAAGACAAGCTAGTTACACTGCCTCCTAAAGACAAGCTAGTTACACTTCTAACCTAAAGACAAGCTAGTTACACTGCTAACCTAAAGACAAGCTAGTTACACTGCCTCCTAAAGACAAGCTAGTTACACAGCTAACCTAAAGACAAGCTAGTTACACTGCCTCTTAAAGACAAGCTAGTTACACAGCTAACCTAAAGACAAGCTAGTTACACTGCCTCATAAAGACAAGCTAGTTACACAGCTAACCTAAAGAGAAGCTAGTTACACAGCTAACCTAAAGACAAGCTAGTTACACTGCCTCCTAAAGACAAGCTAGTTACACTGCTAACCTAAAAACAAGCTAGTTACACTGCCTCCTAAAGACAAGCTAGTTACACTGCCTCCTAAAGACAAGCTAGTTACCCTGCTAACCTAAAGACAAGCTAGTTACACTGCTAACCTAAAGACAAACTAGTTACACTGCTAACCTAAAGACAAGCCAGTTACACTGCTAACCTAAAGACAAGCTAGTTACACTGCCTCCTAAAGACAAGCTAGTTACACTGCTAACCTAAAGACAAGCTAGTTACACTGCTAACCTAAAGACAAGCTAGTTACACTGCCTCCTAAAGACAAACTAGTTACACTGCTAACCTAAAGACAAGCTAGTTACACTGCCTCCTAAAGACAAGCTAGTTACACTGCTAACCTAAAGGCAAGCTAGTTACACTGCTAACCTAAAGACAAACTAGTTACACTGCTAACCTAAAGACAAGCTAGTTACACTGCTAACCTAAAGACAAGCTAGTTACACTGCCTCCTAAAGACAAGCTAGTTACACTGCTAACCTAAATACAAGCTAGTTACACTGCCTCCTAAAGACAAGCTAGTTACACTGCTAACCTAAAGACAAGCTAGTTACACTGCTAACCTAAAGACAAGCGAGTTACACTGCTAACCTAAAGACAAACTAGTTACACTGCTAACCTAAAGACAAGCTAGTTACACTGCCTCCTAAAGACAAGCTAGTTACACTGCCTCCTAAAGACAAGCTAGTTACACTGCTAACCTAAAGACAAGCTAGTTACACTGCTAACCTAAAGACAAGCTAGTTACACTGCCTCATAAAGACAAGCTAGTTACACTGCTAACCTAAAGACAAGCTAGTTACACTGCTAACCTAAAGACAAGCGAGTTACACTGCTAACCTAAAGACAAGCTAGTTACACTGCCTCTTAAAGACAAGCTAGTTACACAGCTAACCTAAAGACAAGCTAGTTACACTGCCTCATAAAGACAAGCTAGTTACACAGCTAACCTAAAGAGAAGCTAGTTACACAGCTAACCTAAAGACAAGCTAGTTACACTGCTAACCTAAAGACAAGCTAGTTACACTGCCTCCTAAAGACAAGCTAGTTACACTGCCTCCTAAAGACAAGCTAGTTACACTGCCTCCTAAAGACAAGCTAGTTACACTGCCTCCTAAAGACAAGCTAGTTACACTGCTAACCTGAAGACAAGCTAGTTACACTGCTAACCTAAAGACAAGCTAGTTACACAGCTAACCTAAAGACAAGCTAGTTACACTGCCTCCTAAAGACAAGCTAGTAACACAGCTAACCTAAAGACAAGCTAGTTACACTGCCTCCTAAAGACAAGCTAGTTACACTTCTAACCTAAAGACAAGCTAGTTACACTGCTAACCTAAAGACAAGCTAGTTACACTGCCTCCTAAAGACAAGCTAGTTACACAGCTAACCTAAAGACAAGCTAGTTACACTGCCTCTTAAAGACAAGCTAGTTACACAGCTAACCTAAAGACAAGCTAGTTACACTGCCTCATAAAGACAAGCTAGTTACACAGCTAACCTAAAGAGAAGCTAGTTACACAGCTAACCTAAAGACAAGCTAGTTACACTGCCTCCTAAAGACAAGCTAGTTACACTGCTAACCTAAAAACAAGCTAGTTACACTGCCTCCTAAAGACAAGCTAGTTACACTGCCTCCTAAAGACAAGCTAGTTACACTGCCTCCTAAAGACAAGCTAGTTACCCTGCTAACCTAAAGACAAGCTAGTTACACTGCTAACCTAAAGACAAACTAGTTACACTGCTAACCTAAAGACAAGCCAGTTACACTGCTAACCTAAAGACAAGCTAGTTACACTGCCTCCTAAAGACAAGCTAGTTACACTGCTAACCTAAAGACAAGCTAGTTACACTGCTAACCTAAAGACAAGCTAGTTACACTGCCTCCTAAAGACAAGCTAGTTACACTGCCTCCTAAAGACAAGCTAGTTACACAGCTAACCTAAAGAGAAGCTAGTTACACAGCTAACCTAAAGACAAGCTAGTTACACTGCTAACCTAAAGACAAGCTAGTTACACTGCCTCCTAAAGACAAGCTAGTTACACTGCCTCCTAAAGACAAGCTAGTTACACTGCCTCCTAAAGACAAGCTAGTTACACTGCTAACCTAAAGGCAAGCTAGTTACACTGCTAACCTAAAGACAAACTAGTTACACTGCTAACCTAAAGACAAGCTAGTTACACTGCTAACCTAAAGACAAGCTAGTTACACTGCCTCTTAAAGACAAGCTAGTTACACAGCTAACCTAAAGACAAGCTAGTTACACTGCCTCATAAAGACAAGCTAGTTACACAGCTAACCTAAAGAGAAGCTAGTTACACAGCTAACCTAAAGACAAGCTAGTTACACTGCTAACCTAAAGACAAGCTAGTTACACTGCCTCCTAAAGACAAGCTAGTTACACTGCCTCCTAAAGACAAGCTAGTTACACTGCCTCCTAAAGACAAGCTAGTTACACTGCCTCCTAAAGACAAGCTAGTTACACTGCCTCCTAAAGACAAGCTAGTTACACTGCTAACCTAAAGACAAGCTAGTTACACTGCCTCTTAAAGACAAGCTAGTTACACAGCTAACCTAAAGACAAGCTAGTTACACTGCCTCATAAAGACAAGCTAGTTACACAGCTAACCTAAAGAGAAGCTAGTTACACAGCTAACCTAAAGACAAGCTAGTTACACTGCTAACCTAAAGACAAGCTAGTTACACTGCCTCCTAAAGACAAGCTAGTTACACTGCCTCCTAAAGACAAGCTAGTTACACTGCCTCCTAAAGACAAGCTAGTTACACTGCCTCCTAAAGACAAGCTAGTTACACTGCTAACCTGAAGACAAGCTAGTTACACTGCTAACCTAAAGACAAGCTAGTTACACAGCTAACCTAAAGACAAGCTAGTTACACTGCCTCCTAAAGACAAGCTAGTAACACAGCTAACCTAAAGACAAGCTAGTTACACTGCCTCCTAAAGACAAGCTAGTTACACTTCTAACCTAAAGACAAGCTAGTTACACTGCTAACCTAAAGACAAGCTAGTTACACTGCCTCCTAAAGACAAGCTAGTTACACAGCTAACCTAAAGACAAGCTAGTTACACTGCCTCTTAAAGACAAGCTAGTTACACAGCTAACCTAAAGACAAGCTAGTTACACTGCCTCATAAAGACAAGCTAGTTACACAGCTAACCTAAAGAGAAGCTAGTTACACAGCTAACCTAAAGACAAGCTAGTTACACTGCCTCCTAAAGACAAGCTAGTTACACTGCTAACCTAAAAACAAGCTAGTTACACTGCCTCCTAAAGACAAGCTAGTTACACTGCCTCCTAAAGACAAGCTAGTTACACTGCCTCCTAAAGACAAGCTAGTTACCCTGCTAACCTAAAGACAAGCTAGTTACACTGCTAACCTAAAGACAAACTAGTTACACTGCTAACCTAAAGACAAGCCAGTTACACTGCTAACCTAAAGACAAGCTAGTTACACTGCCTCCTAAAGACAAGCTAGTTACACTGCTAACCTAAAGACAAGCTAGTTACACTGCTAACCTAAAGACAAGCTAGTTACACTGCCTCCTAAAGAAAAGCTAGTTACACTGCCTCCTAAAGACAAGCTAGTTACACAGCTAACCTAAAGAGAAGCTAGTTACACAGCTAACCTAAAGACAAGCTAGTTACACTGCTAACCTAAAGACAAGCTAGTTACACTGCCTCCTAAAACAAGCTAGTTACACTGCCTCCTAAAGACAAGCTAGTTACACTGCCTCCTAAAGACAAGCTAGTTACACTGCTAACCTAAAGGCAAGCTAGTTACACTGCTAACCTAAAGACAAACTAGTTACACTGCTAACCTAAAGACAAGCTAGTTACACTGCTAACCTAAAGACAAGCTAGTTACACTGCCTCCTAAAGACAAGCTAGTTACACTGCTAACCTAAATACAAGCTAGTTACACTGCTAACCTAAAGACAAGCTAGTTACACTGCCTCCTAAAGACAAGCTAGTTACACTGCTAACCTAAAGACAAGCTAGTTACACTGCTAACCTAAAGACAAGCGAGTTACACTGCTAACCTAAAGACAAACTAGTTACACTGCTAACCTAAAGACAAGCTAGTTACACTGCCTCCTAAAGACAAGCTAGTTACACTGCCTCCTAAAGACAAGCTAGTTACACTGCTAACCTAAAGACAAGCTAGTTACACTGCTAACCTAAAGACAAGCTAGTTACACTGCCTCATAAAGACAAGCTAGTTACACTGCTAACCTAAAGACAAGCTAGTTACACTGCTAACCTAAAGACAAGCGAGTTACACTGCTAACCTAAAGACAAGCTAGTTACACTGCCTCTTAAAGACAAGCTAGTTACACAGCTAACCTAAAGACAAGCTAGTTACACTGCCTCATAAAGACAAGCTAGTTACACAGCTAACCTAAAGAGAAGCTAGTTACACAGCTAACCTAAAGACAAGCTAGTTACACTGCTAACCTAAAGACAAGCTAGTTACACTGCCTCCTAAAGACAAGCTAGTTACACTGCCTCCTAAAGACAAGCTAGTTACACTGCTAACCTGAAGACAAGCTAGTTACACTGCTAACCTAAAGACAAGCTAGTTACACAGCTAACCTAAAGACAAGCTAGTTACACTGCCTCCTAAAGACAAGCTAGTAACACAGCTAACCTAAAGACAAGCTAGTTACACTGCCTCCTAAAGACAAGCTAGTTACACTTCTAACCTAAAGACAAGCTAGTTACACTGCTAACCTAAAGACAAGCTAGTTACACTGCCTCCTAAAGACAAGCTAGTTACACAGCTAACCTAAAGACAAGCTAGTTACACTGCCTCTTAAAGACAAGCTAGTTACACAGCTAACCTAAAGACAAGCTAGTTACACTGCCTCATAAAGACAAGCTAGTTACACAGCTAACCTAAAGAGAAGCTAGTTACACAGCTAACCTAAAGACAAGCTAGTTACACTGCCTCCTAAAGACAAGCTAGTTACACTGCTAACCTAAAAACAAGCTAGTTACACTGCCTCCTAAAGACAAGCTAGTTACACTGCCTCCTAAAGACAAGCTAGTTACACTGCCTCCTAAAGACAAGCTAGTTACCCTGCTAACCTAAAGACAAGCTAGTTACACTGCTAACCTAAAGACAAACTAGTTACACTGCTAACCTAAAGACAAGCCAGTTACACTGCTAACCTAAAGACAAGCTAGTTACACTGCCTCCTAAAGACAAGCTAGTTACACTGCTAACCTAAAGACAAGCTAGTTACACTGCTAACCTAAAGACAAGCTAGTTACACTGCCTCCTAAAGACAAGCTAGTTACACTGCCTCCTAAAGACAAGCTAGTTACACAGCTAACCTAAAGAGAAGCTAGTTACACAGCTAACCTAAAGACAAGCTAGTTACACTGCTAACCTAAAGACAAGCTAGTTACACTGCCTCCTAAAGACAAGCTAGTTACACTGCCTCCTAAAGACAAGCTAGTTACACTGCCTCCTAAAGACAAGCTAGTTACACTGCTAACCTAAAGGCAAGCTAGTTACACTGCTAACCTAAAGACAAACTAGTTACACTGCTAACCTAAAGACAAGCTAGTTACACTGCTAACCTAAAGACAAGCTAGTTACACTGCCTCCTAAAGACAAGCTAGTTACACTGCTAACCTAAATACAAGCTAGTTACACTGCTAACCTAAAGACAAGCTAGTTACACTGCCTCCTAAAGACAAGCTAGTTACACTGCTAACCTAAAGACAAGCTAGTTACACTGCTAACCTAAAGACAAGCGAGTTACACTGCTAACCTAAAGACAAACTAGTTACACTGCTAACCTAAAGACAAGCTAGTTACACTGCCTCCTAAAGACAAGCTAGTTACACTGCCTCCTAAAGACAAGCTAGTTACACTGCTAACCTAAAGACAAGCTAGTTACACTGCTAACCTAAAGACAAGCTAGTTACACTGCCTCATAAAGACAAGCTAGTTACACTGCTAACCTAAAGACATGATTGACATGGGGAAAAGAGGGTGGGCCATCAACTGATCATTGATGGTGATGATTGATGTACATATGCTAGTTAGCTACTGATTGTGATTTACAGGGCAGGCCAACGGTCGCAACCGACGGACGGGGTGGCGAACATGACGAAGTCACGATGACTTGCAGGCAGTGGTTCAGAACAAGACCGACAACAAAATGTATACAAAAATACATACTATTTCACCACCAAGTAGAGGGCACTTGGAGAGGGGGAGGGTAAAGGAGCAGGTGCTGGGGAACAGGTAGACCCCTGTGTGTGTGTTTGTGTGTTTGTGTGTTTGTATGTGTGTGTTTGTGTGTGTGTGTGTGTTTGTGTGTTTGTGCGTGTGTGTTTGTGTGTGTGTGTGCGTGTGTTTGTGTGTGTGTGTGTGTGTGTGTTTGTGTGTGTGTTTGTATGTTTGTGTGTGTGTGTTCGTGTGTGTGTGTGTGTGTGTGTGTGTGTGTGTGTGTGTGTTTGTGTGTGTGTGGGTTTGTGTGTGTGGATGTGTTTAACTGTGCTTGTGTGGACCAGAAGTCCCCACAAGAATAGTAAACCAAGAAAGATTTGACCAACTGGGGACATTTTGTTGGTCCCCACAATGTAAAATGCTATTTCTAGGGGGTTTAGGGTTAAGGTTAGAATTAGTGGTAGGGTTAGAATTAGGTTTAGGGTTAGAATTAGGTTTAGGGTTAGTTTTAGGGTTAGGAGCTGGGATTAGGTTTAGGGTTAGGGTTAAGGTTAGGGTTAAGGTTAGGTTTTTGGGTTAAGGTTAGGTTTAGGGTTAGGGTTAGGGTTAGGGTTAGGTTTGGGGTTAGGGGTTAGGGAAAATAGGATATTGAATGGGACTGCATTGTATGTCCCCACAAGGTTAGCTGTGCAAGACTGTGTGTGTGTGTGTGTGTGTTAGAGGGTACACTCTAGTTAATGAGAGAAGCTCCAGTTATCTTTCCGCTCAATTGACATCTAAATCATGCAGATGTCAACTATTAATAGTTCACAGCTTCAATTGACCCAATGGGATAGATGGAAATGTTTTGTGTGTGTATGTGTGTGTGTGTGTGTGTGTGTGTGTGTGTGTGTATGTCAGACCCATGCTCCCACTCAGGACCATGACTACAGAGAGACATCACATTTACATTTTACATTTCAGTCATTTAGCAGACGCTCTTATCCAGAGCGACTTACAGTTAGTGAGTGCATACATTTTTCATACTTTCAGACATCAACACACACATAGCTTTGTACTTCACTCTACGTTACACAACTCACTGTCCACCCACATGCATTCACAATATTCTATATAGACTGACTACTGTACCTGTAAACAGACAGCCGCCTGCCAAGACTATTGATGAGGACTTCATCTCTCTTACTGGTTACAGTTAAAGGCTAGAGGGCCTGGGTCTCCACATAGTCACTGTTTGATATGGACAAACATATACAAGTATATTCACTGCTTGATATGGACAAGCATATACACATATATTCACTGTTTGATATGGTCATAGTGTGCCGTTGGATGATGGTTGGAGATACATTCAGGTTACTGAGCTGGGTCATAGTGTACCGTTGGATGATGGTTGGAAATACGTCCAGGTTATTGAGCTGGGTCATAATGTACCGTTGGATGATGGTTGGAGATATGTCCAGGTTACTGAGCTGGGTCATAGTGTAACGTTGGATGATGGTTGGAGATACGTCCAGGTTACTGAGCTGGGTCATAGTGTACCGTTGGATGATGGTTGGAGATACGTCCAGGTTACTGAGCTGGATCATAGTGTACCGTTGGATGATGGTTGGAGATACGTCCAGGTTACTGAGCTGGGTCATAGTGTACCTTTGGATGATGGTTGGAGATACGTCCAGGTTATTGAGCTGGGTCATAATGTACCGTTGGATGATGGTTGGAGATACGTCCAGGTTACTGAGCTGGGTCATAGTGTACTGTTGGATGATGGTTGGAGATACGTCCAGGTAATTGAGCTGGGTCATAGTGTACCGTTGGATGATGGTTGGAGATACGTCCAGGTTACTGAGCTGGGTCATAGTGTACCGTTGGATGATGGTTGGAGATACGTCCAGGTTACTGAGCTGGGTCATAGTGTACCGTTGGATGATGGTTGGAGATACGTCCAGGTAATTGAGCTGGGTCATAGTGTACCGTTGGATGATGGTTGGAGATACGTCCAGGTTACTGAGCTGGGTCATAGTGTACCGTTGGATGATGGTTGGAGATACGTCCAGGTTACTGAGCTGGGTCATAGTGTACCGTTGGATGATGGTTGGAGATACGTCCAGGTTACTGAGCTGGGTCATAGTGTACCGTTGGATGATGGTTGGAGATACGTCCAGGTAATTGAGCTGGGTCATAGTGTACCGTTGGATGATGGTTGGAGATACGTCCAGGTTACTGAGCTGGGTCATAGTGTACCGTTGGATGATGGTTGGAGATACGTCCAGGTAATTGAGCTGGGTCATAGTGTACCGTTGGATGATGGTTGGAGATACGTCCAGGTTACTGAGCTGGGTCATAGTGTACCGTTGGATGATGGTTGGAGATACGTCCAGGTTACTGAGCTGGGTCATAGTGTGCCGTTGGACAGTGTTGAAAGCAGAGCTGAAATCCACGGACAGGATGCATGCGTCATTCTCCGTTCCCTCCAGGTGTTCCAGGAGCCCGTTCAGCATGCAGACCACCATGTCATTAATTCCTCTCCACGCGTTGTAACAACCTGGTAGGGATCAAGGAAGGAGTCAACGGTGCGCAGTAGGATGTTAAGAACCAGTCTTTCCAAGCATTTCATGATCAGTGACATGAGGGCAGCAGGTCGGTAGTGGTTGAACTCAGTCGGGGGAGACTTTTTGGGAATGGGGACAATGGTAGATTTCCATAGCTGATACTGCTATATGCGCATTTGATCATCAGCTGATCAGATCTGCCAGACCCACCCCATCCCACTGCTTTAAAACAGGCTACATTTCAATATCCATACTAGCATGGTACAAAGAAGCATCATGCACAACACATGGCTTGGTACATAGACGCATCATGCCCAATGCATGACTTGGTACATAGAAGCATCTTGCCCAATACATGACTTGGTACATAGAAGCATCATGCCCAATACATGACTTGGTACATACACATGTCATGCCCAATACATGACTTGGTACATAGAAGCATCATGCCCAATACATTACTTGGTACATACACACATCATACCCAATACATGACTTGGTACATAGAAGCATCATGCACAACACATGGCTTGGTACATAGAAGCATCGCGATCTCCCGAGTGGCGCAGTGGTCTAAGGCACTGCATCGCAGTGCTAGCTGTGCCACTAGAGATCCTGGTTCGAATCCAGGCTCTGTCGTAGCCGGCCGCGACTGGGAGACCCATGGGGCGGCGCACAATTGGCCAAGCGTCGTCCAGGGTAGGGGAGGGAATGGCCAGCAGGGATGTAGAGCATGGCGTTTGCAACGCCAGGGTTGTGGGTTCGATTCCCACGGGGGGCCAGTATAAAAATAATAATCATGTATGCAATCACTAACTGTAAGTCGCTCTGGATAAGAGCGTCTGCTAAATGACTAAAATGTAAAATGTAAAAATGTGCCCAATACATGACTTGGTACATAGAAGCATCATGCCCAAAACATGACTTAGTACATAGAAGCATCATGGCCAATTCATGACTTGGTACATAGAAGCATCATGCCCAATACATGACTTGGTACATAGAAGCATCGTGCCCAATACAGGGCTTGCTTCATTCTATGTAGTATTCTGGTGTTGTGATATTGGAACAGAGCCACTGTGAGTCATCAGGCTTGTTGTTCGTTCTCGTTCACAGTACACATTAATTAGTAGTTAGTGAGTAATCCCTTGCAGCTCAGTTGGACCCTTGTTGCTCAGTTGGTAGAGCATGGCGCGTGCAACGCCAGGGTTGTGGGTTCAATTCCCACGGGGGACCAGTATGAAAACGTATGCCCTCACTGTTGTAAGTTGCTCTGGATAAGAGCGTCTGACAAATGTAAATGGAATCCACAATGAATGTTGATCTAGATTGGGGATGGGATGGGGGTCATCATGAGGGACTGCAGCTCATGGGTCTGCGTACCCACATCCATCCAAAGTTAATTTGGTGCAATTCTATACAATTTGCCATGGGGTGTAGAGAACATTCTGCCATTTTACACATTTTGCCAAAGGGTGGAGAGAAAAGTTTACAGTTTTTAATATGATATCTGAGTGAGACTGACTAACAAAATCATTGGGGGCACCCCGGCAGGTAAATCGACCATGATAAAAAGTTTAGATAGCTAGCCGCTAAACTAATTTAGCAATCTACAAAATATTAGCTGACTTGGGCTAATTGACTGACTATCAGTGACTGACATAAAAACTCTTGATGCACAACCACATGTCGAAATTGCATCTTGTGTATTCTAGTATTCTAACTCTCAACAGTAAGTTGAGACCCCAATTGAGTTCCAATTTATTTTTTATTTTGTGTAAAACAGTTGCCCATCTCTGATCTAGTGCCGTGGATGGTTGCAATAGGCCTCTTGTTATTTGATTATATTCCAATAGGCTACTTTTTTGTTTATTTATCCAAAGGCGTTCAAAAGGGGGGGGGGGGGGGGGCAGCCCGCGTGTATGGTGTTGTTCAATATAAATTACATTTAAGAGGAGAGAATCAATGGAAAATGTAGTTACATTAATCAAATTAAATGAGTCATATTAGAATACAACAACACACTTACAAACTGAAAGGCATCAAGGTAATGAGTCTGATCTAATTTTCTTTCACTACAAAATAATCAATTTGAACGAAAATAGGATAGGTAGAGTGTCAAGGAAAGAGTTCTAAATGGCCAGATCGTCACAGCCGCTTTATTCCTCTTCTTCTCATTACAAATATAATCCATTTAAATTAAGTCTAACCCTAGACAAGTGGTTCAGGGCACCTTGTACCAACTCCTACACACTGACCCAGAAGGGATATCTGGGTCTATAAGGGAAGGTCTGAGCCAGTCAACCCAGAGGGGATGTCTAGGTCTCTCCGGGGAAGGTCTGAACCAGTCAACCCAGAGGGGATGTCTAGGTCTCTCTGGGGAAGGTCTGAACCAGTCAACCCAGAGGGGATGTCTAGGTCTCTCTGGGGAAGGTCTGAACCAGTCAACCCAGAGGGGATGTCTAGGTCTCTCTGGGGAAGGTCTGAACCAGTCAACCCAGAGGGGATGTCTAGGTATCTCTGGGGAAGGTCTGAGCCAGTCAACCAAGAGGGGATGTCTAGGTCTCTCTGGGGAAGGTCTGAACCAGTCAACCCAGAGGGGATGTCTAGGTCTCTCTGGGGAAGGTCTGGGCCAGTCAACCCAGAGGGGATGTCTAGGTCTCTCTGGGGAAGGTCTGAGCCAGTCAACCCAGAGGGGATGTCTAGGCCTCTCTGGGGAAGGTCTGAGCCAGTCAACCCAGAGGGGATGTCTAGGTCTCTCTGGGGAAGGTCTCAACCAGTCAACCCAGAGGGAATGTCTAGGTCTCTTTGTGGAAGGTCTGAGCCAGTCAACCCAAAGGGGATGTCTAGGTCTCTCTGGGAAAGGTCTGAACCAGTCAACCCAGAGGTGATGTCTAGGTCTCTCTGGGGAAGGTCTGAACCAGTCATTCCACCCTATTCTCTATGGAGGTAGCCTCCCTATCCTCCAGACCAGGATTGTGTCCCAAATGGCAGCTTATTCCCAATATAGTGCACTACCTGTGGTTCCAACACTCTGTCTGTCTGTCAGTGTGGTTCCAACACTCTGTCTGTCTGTCTGTCTGTCTGTCTGTCTGTCTGTCTGTCTGTCTGTCTGTCTGTCTGTCTGTCTGTCTGTCTGTCTGTCTGTCTGTCTGTCTGTCTGTCTGTCTGTCTGTCTGTCTGTCTGTCTGTCTGTCTGTCTGAGTGTGGTTCCAACACTCTGTCTGTCTGTCAGTGTGGTTCCAACACTCTGTCTGTCTGTCTGTCTGTCTGTCTGTCTGTCTGTCTGTCTGTCTGTCTGTCTGTCTGTCTGTCTGTCTGTCTGTCTGTCTGTCTGTCTGTCTGTCTGTCTGTCTGTCTGTCTGTCTGTCTGCCTGCCTGCCTGTCTGTCTGTCTGTCTGAGTGTGGTTCCAACACTCTGTCTGTCTGTCAGTGTGGTTCCAACACTCTGTCTGTCTGTCTGTCTGTCTGTCTGTCTGTCTGTCTGTCTGTCTGTCTGTCTGTCTGTCTGTCTGTCTGTCTGTCTGTCTGTCTGTCTGTCTGTCTGTCTGTCTGTCTGTATGTCTGTCTGTCTGTCTGTCTGTCTGTCTGTCAGTGTGGTTCCAACACTTTGACTGTCTGTCAGTGTGGTTCCAACACTCATCATTGTGACATCTACACAAACTGCCAGTTCCATAACAGATGACGTAGAAGCTGTGTAATCACACGGCCACTTGCCTCAAGCACACACACACGCACACACACACACACACACACACACACACACACACACACACACACACACACACACACACACACACACACACACACACACACACACACACACACACACGCACAGGGATAGTGGAAATGTGACTGTGGAGCATTGTCATGGATCCTTTGTCAAACAAAGGCTCCTTTTTCATGCTCTGCAATATGTGCCCTGGAGTCTGTTGTCATAAGGGGCAACTGAGGGTAAGTGTGCCCTCTATCAAGGGTGCAAATAGAGTGTCTGTCTGACCTGGAGCATAAACCAGCTGCTGGACACTACCACACACTACATTGACTCATGATTTAATTAAAAAGCTGTGTGCCTGTGAGTGTGTGTGAGTGTGTGTGTGTGTGTGTGTGTGTGCTATACATGACATCAGACTCTGATGTCATGCTATTCATGACATCAGACTGTGTGCTCTGTGCTTCACAGCTCTGTATGGGTTTTGACTGACAGCCGTTCTGAACTTGAGCACCACATTTTTGTTGTCTGAGTGAGAGAAAGGTTGTAAATGAAGAGGACTCGTAGAAACCCTTGTCTTATGTTGCACCAACAACACATTGTCAGGAATATTATCATGTTACTGAATGTATCCAGACTATTTGAGATTTCGTTATCAACAAATGCGGCTAAAAGTAAATGTAAAATGCACATAAAATCAACAGTGTGGGCTAATAATGGTTATGCATTTCCATATTTCTTCTTTAAGAAACATTTAAGTTGAACTCTATCCATAAAGGGTAAGTAAGTCAGATCCAAGTTAAACTGGCATCATCCCATTCTCACAGTAATGACACTGTTCCTGTTAGAGGAGTGTTCTAACAGACTGCTGTACTGTCAGACTACAGAATGTGGTATCAGAGACAGAGAGAGAGAGAGAGAGAGAGAGAGAGAGAGAGAGAGAAGAGAGAGAGAGAAGAGAGAGAGAGAGAGAGAGAGAGAGAGAGACAGAGGGAGAGAGAGAGAGAGAGACAGAGAGAGAGAGAGAGAGAGAGAGACAGAGAGAGAGAGAGAGAGAGAGACAGAGATAGAGAGAGAGAGAGAGAGAGAGAGAGAGAGAGAGAGAGAGAGAGAGAGAGAGAGAGAGAGAGAGAGAGAGAGAGAGAGAGAGAGAGAGAGAGAGAGAGAGAGAGAGAGAGAGAGAGAGAGAGAGAGACAGAGAGAGAGAGAGACAGAGAGAGAGGGAGTCAGAGAGAGACAGAGAGAGAGAGACAGAGAGAGAGAGACAGAGGAGAGAGCGAGAGAGCGAGAGAGAGAGAGAAAGACAGAGAGAGAGACAGAGAGAGAGAGAGAGAGAGAGAGAGAGAGACAGAGAGAGAGAGAGAGAGAGAGAGAGAGAGAGAGAGAGAGAGATAGAGAGAGACAGAGGGAGAGAGCGAGAGAGCGAGAGAGAGAGAGAAAGACAGAGAGAGAGACAGAGAGAGAGAGAAAGAGAGAGAGAGAGAGAGAGAGACAGAGAGAGAGAGAGAGAGAGAGAGAGAGAGAGAGAGAGAGAGAGAGAGAGAGAGAGAGAGAGAGAGCGCTACATAAGCACACACACAAAGCATTATCCACTTTACTATTCAAACACATTAACAATACACGTGACCTTTGACATTACAGATGCTGTTCTGCATGTGGAGGGAACAAGCAGCATGCCCTATAACCCTATCTGGTTCTAGTTCATGTTTACAGTTTTTTTCCACTTTGGTGCAATTTTAACAAGTATGTGGTACATTTTCACAACTCTTAGCACACAAATCTAAACATATCATCAAAATGGCTTATGTTTCAAAACTCTAAGCACATTTTCAATTTTCAACCAACACTGAACAATTAGGGAGTGGAAAAACGAATCCCGGTTGCGTCATGTTGATGGCAGAGTAGGGATTTGGTGTAAGCATGAGTCCATGGACCCATCCTGCCTGGTGTCAACAGTACAGGCTGGTGGCAGTGGTGTAACGCCGTCCAATCTGCAGCACCTGCGTGATGCCATAGCGTCAGCATGGACCAACATCCCTGTGCAACGTTTCAGACTTGTAGAATCCATATCCCGAAGAATTCAGGCTGTTCTGGAGGCAAAGGGGGGGTCCGACCCAATACTAGATGTGTGTACCTAATAAACTGTCCAGTGGGTGTATATACAGTAGTTTGATAACTGCTGAACACTGTACATTTATATATTTCTACTTCATAAATGTATCAATTTGACTTCAATTTATGTTGGAATGTATCATATTGACGGGTTGGTTGTTTAGCAACAAAATTGACACGTGCGCGACTACGGGACAAAACAGACGGTTGGCTTAAATGGTTGACAACATGTAAAATATATTTCTACTCCAATGTTTATTGAAAACATAAATACATTTGAAGAATACATCATTACAGTTGTTGGTTAGCTAGCGAATTTTAGCCATACTAGCATTGACATGACATCAAATCAAATCAAATCAAATCAAATGTTATTTGTCAAATGCTTCATAAACAACAGGTGTAGACTAACAGTGCAATGCTAACTTACGGGCCCTTCCCATCAATGCAGAGAGTAAAATAGAGAAATAATAGAAAAATAATAACACAAGGAATAAGTACCGAGACGATGTGCAGGGGTATGAAGTAATTGAGGTAGTCAAAACACCTCAAAACAAGACATGGTATCAAGAACAAGATAAATCTAGCTGAAACGAGCCACCTACGATTCCCCACGTGGCAGCTTCTTGTTATTGCTGCTAGCTGTCTGGCCATCCAGAATCACAACAACACACAGCCATCTGCCCCATTGAAGCGTGCGCATAGTTTTGGTGACGTCAGCTAACCCGTCTCTATGGAAATGGCTGTAAATACTGCATCATAATCATGCTCCATCAGCCAATAGGACAGAGTGGAAAGAGTCATGTGAGCTACACTTTGGAATTATATTGTGGTGTACAACGCACTGCTGAAATAACTGGTTTTATATAACGGAATTTCATTGCTACACTGTAAGCTGATGAATTCCAAGCAGAGAGACAGGCAATACTGTATCAGTTGACAAGTCATGTAGAAAAGGTCACGTTGCATGGGGCAGAAATGGGATACAACGCTGTGCTATGTTTTTTTACAGTAGCCAACTTTACAATACCCCTAATTCTGTTGATTTGTCCTACGTACTGTATGTACTGTATAAGGATAATGAAACTGTAAGATTGGCATAAAAATAATAATAATAATATGCCATTTAGCAGATGCTTTTATCCAAAGCGACTTACAGTCATGCGTGCATACATTTTTTTGTGTATGGGTGGTCCCGGGGATCGAACCCACTACCTTGGCGTTACAAGCGCCGTGCTCTACCAGCTGAGCTACAGAGGACCACATAAGTCTCAACATGCTTAGAACCTGCCTTTGGATACAAACTATATTTTAAAAAATTGCATCTCAAGTTAAAGTCAGTTTAGAGTTTTGTATATACCGCTAACATCTGAAAAATTTACCAAAGTGATTGAACAAAACCGTAATGTATTTAATGTAAAGTGAAGGGATCACTGCTTTCCAATCAAGGGGCATGGATTGAGGAGCAAACTGAAGTAGAGGGGAGATTCAGTAACTCTTCGAGGACAATGGAATTAAATAAAAAAGTGTATTTATTGTTAAAAGTAGAACCAACGCGTTTCAGCTTTTGGCCTTCTTCTGGGTTTTTAGATGTCTTTGTTAATGTAACCATATCTGGATCTATTTAATGTTTATTGGAAAATAAATACATTGTTCTGTTCAAATCAAATCAAATCAAATCAAATTGTATTGGCCACATGCGCCGAATACAACAGGTGCAGACATTACAGTGAAATGCTTACTTACAGCCCTTAACCAACAGTGCATTTATTTTTAATAAAAAAGTAAAATAAAACAACAACAAAAAAAGTGTTGAGAAAAAAAGAGCAGAAGTAAAATAAAATAACAGTAGGGAGGCTATATATACAGGGGGGTACCGGTGCAGAGTCAATGTGCGGGGGCACCGGCTAGTTGAGGTAGTTGAAGTAATATGTACATGTGGGTAGAGTTAAAGTGACTATGCATAAATAATTAACAGAGTAGCAGCAGCGTAAAAAGATGGGGTGGGGGGGCAGTGCAAATAGTCTGGGTAGCCATGATTAGCTTTTCAGGAGTCTTATGGCTCGTCGGCTACGGAGAGCGTGATCACATAGTCATCCGGAACAGCTGGTGCTCTCATGCATGCTTCAGTGTTGCTTGCCTCGAAGCGAGCATAGAAGTGGTTTAGCTCGTCTGGTAGGCTTGTGTCACTGGGAAGCTCGCGGCTGTGCTTCCCTTTGTAGTCTGTAATAGTTTTCAAGCCCTGCCACAGAGCCGGTGTAGTACGATTCAATCTTAGTCCTGTATTGACTCTTTGCCTGTTTGATGGTTCGTCGGAGGGCATAGCGGGATTTCTTATAAGCGTCCGGGTTAGAGTCCCGCTCCTTGAAAGCGGCAGCTCTACCCTTTAGCTCAGTGCGGATGTTTCCTGTAATCCATGGCTTCTGGTTGGGGTATGTACGTACGGTCACTGTGGGGACGACATCATCGATGCACTTATTGATGAAGCCAGTGACTGATGTGGTGTACTCCTCAATGCTATCTGAAGAATCCCGGAACATGTTCCAGTCTGTGCTAGCAAAACAGTCCTGTAGCTTAGCATCTGCGTCATCTGACCACTTTTTTATTAACCGAGTCACTGGTGCTTCCTGCTTTAGTTTTTGCTTATAAGCAGGAATCAGGAGGATAGAGTTATGGTCAGATTTGCCAAATGGAGGGCGAGGGAGAGCTTTGTATGCGTCTCTGTGTGTGGAGTAAAGGTGGTCTAGAGTTTTTTTTCCTCTGGTTGCACATTTAACATGCTGGTAGAAATGAGGTAGAACGGATTTAAGTTTCCCCGCATTAAAGTCCCCGGCCACTAGGAGCGCTGCCTCTGGATGAGCGTTTTCCTGTTGACTTATGGCCTTATACAGCTCATTCAGTGCAATCTTAATGCCAGCATTGGTTTGTGGTGGTAAATAGACAGCTATGAAAAATATAGATGAAAACTCTCTTGGTAAATAGTGTGGTCTACAGCTTATCATAAGATACTCTACCTCAGGCGAGCAAAACCTCGAGACTTCCTTAGTATCACAGAATGTGGTGTAGTGGTGGGTATACGCACTTATTTTTCAGCGGGCATTGCATACACTCACTTCTTAATCCCCACTGATATCAAAGTATCGTATCTGAAGATTATGCCTTTGTTAAATGTTTTTCATGACGAAATGGAATGTTGGTTGTTTAGGCCAGAGGGGGGATGGTTTATGATGTTATTTGAAATGTGCCGCTTGGAGGGTGACGCCCGAGGGGAGACTGGTGATTGGCCAGAAGAGGGGAGTCACTCCTCTTCTTGCATTGTTTATAAATAGGGGGTAAACGATGAGACGGCAGAACGGCCATAGCAATCTGGGAGCCGTTCTCCGGACATCGCGAGTCTGTATCTATGCTGTAAATTCGTGATTTTAATAAAAGCCTCTAACACGATGCAGCATGGCGAACTCTTTGTTGACAAGCAATAATTGCCACCATTCATCATATACGACATAATGGCGCCCAACGTGGGGCCTGGGTTTGCGTCTCCTCCTTGTTTCAGTCAACCGCCGGCCTAACTCTCTCTGAAGCATGGAAAAAGGGTGAGTGTTCTTACCGCTTCGGAGGTTGTTAGATTGGATATGACTTGTGTACACTGAGGGGATGTTCCATTATAACCTGGCCTCAGGTGGCGTTGTTGCTGGTCGACTGGAGTCGGCTAAAATGTGATTTCATTGGTAACTATAGACAATGATAATTTAGAGTGATAAGTTTATATTTCATTGGTAACGGATGGCAATGAGGATTTAGAGCATAAATTTATATTTCATTGGTAACTATGGGCAATGACAAATTTAGGAAAACGGTAGGAGACATTTATATTTCATTGGTAACTATGAGCAATGATAAGGTTATATGTCATTGGTAACTATGGTCAATGGTTGGTAAATTCAGATATGCGCATTCTTTAGAGCATTGCAGGTTTAGATAAGCCCTCGTGACACACGGGGCGACCACAGGGTGGGCCAAAATCCTGGACATGCGTTATGAGTGTTCAGGTTCAGTCTGGGACTGGGGGTTGGTGGGACATTTCTTGGGGATGGCTTACTCAACTTCTGTTCGACGGGATAGTTGCATTGGGGGGGATCGCTCACTGAAATAGCCATACCCACGGCAGAATAAATTTAGGGCAAACGAAACAGTAATCAATTAAAGACGCAATGCGGGGTGTTCATTTGTATAGCTAGTAGGCCGCAGTTGGCTAGAGGCTGAAGCTAAGGCTGGATTGTTTCAGGCCACATGGTACATCGTTGCTCAGGCTAATTTTTGTAAGGCTAAAGTGTGAATCATGCTACATCATGGTGGCTGAGGTGGATGCTAGTGCTAATTGGGTTTTGTGCCACGGTGTACCTTAGGCTATGCTACAGGCTAATTGTGTTGCGTGCTACATGCTAACGGATATCCTTAGAGATTCCGTTGCGACGGGTGAAAGTCTCTTAAACTTGTTTATGTGTTTGTAAGTCAGGTTATATGTTTTGTGAGCGCTGGTAAATGTTGTTTGATTATAAGGGGGAAATGGGGAATTACAGCTGGACTGTTATTATGTTTGGGGAGAGAGAGAGTAGAGAATCTTCCTTTCACGGTGAAAAGGGATTTTTGAATGGTTGTGCGCATGCGTTTAATTTTGCGACACTACACTACAGAAAGGGGGAGTTTATGACACGAGATTAGGACACGTTTTGGTTTACGGCACTAAATCTACGACATGCGGTCGACGAAACAAAATGGTGGCGTTAGTAAATGTATGGGGATGCGTTTAATTTTAAAATGATACTTGCGCATGCGTGGGATTCTGCAAAACAACACATTGGTTAAACTGCAGGGAGAGGAACACAGACGACGGAACAAATACGCATAAAGAGGTTTTAACACGATGATACTAGTTTAAACTGCGATTGGTTAAAGATGAAACTTGTTTTGTAGCCTATTGAATTTATACATTAAATATAGGATAACGGATTATAATAGATTGAATTAAAATAATTAAATAACGGATTAAAATAAAAAAAAAGGTTTTTGAGCGATTTATTTAATTCTGAGTTTAGTCTTAGAGTGAATAATGTAGAACGAATGAATATTGAACGGTTGGAAATACTCAGTGATGGCATGAACTACTAAAAGCTGTTCTTGTGTCTTTATCCCTTGTCATGAGAGACAGGAGAGAGAGGGGGAGCGAGGAGATACAGGAAGTGATCACGTCACGTGGCAGAGGATCAAGTCAAAAAGGTTTTGGTACTGATTATGGTTACAAAATCTTTCCCTAACAGGATATGTGATGTTATGACGATTTTACAAGGGGCTTGGCAAATTCTATTTCAATAAAAGTTACATGTTGGAGGCTATGTGCATCACTGGGCTGGATTACAGTTCGATTGGAAATCAGGTACTGACATTATTCTTTAAATTTATGATAATTAGGGGTTATAGAGCAAGGGGTTAAAGGCTTTGTTTAGGGGTATTTTAGTCTGAAGATGACTAACTTGCATTTATTTGCATTTGATGGGTTGTGGTAAGATAGCCAACACTAATGGACATTGGTGACATAGGAATAGGAATTGGGGTTAATTATTCAGGATGGTTAATGGATTTGTTTATGTTATATTAAGAATTTTAGGGGGGAAGTCTATATAACTTATATAAGTCTAAAATAGGATAGTTCACAATAAAGGAATATAAAGGGCTTGATATAGGGGAAAATTGATTGAAATAGTCCTTTTTTAATCAAAGTAATCAAAGTAGGGTTAGAGTAGTGTTAGGAGAGACTAATGGCAGAAGTTAGTACACCTTTTTCACATATGGATTCAGCAGAAAGACATCATCCAGCAGGGTGATTATGGCATCAGAGATGAAGACGAATACGAGCAGAAACAACGATGAAGATGAATCCAGAAGACGGAAGAAAACCGGGATGTCTGGGAACTTAAGGAGATGAGGATGATGAACATGAGAGTGATTGAGAGAGGTCATGCATGGGAGGTGACTCTGTGATCAGAAGGAAGTGGCAAGAGAGGAAAGAAGGGTACTGGAGACTTGATCTCTGATGAAAGTTGAACGAAGAAGGAGACAAGAGAGTCGAGTTCTGATGAAGAAAGTGATGAAGATTTGGAGATTAAAGGTGTTGTATGTTCAAGAGGATTTTATCCTACAATGACTGGCAAAGAAGAAATAGGAGATATATACCGAGGCGTATCAGGCCTGGAGGAAGAGACGACCTTGGGAGAGGCAAGGGAGCTAGAGGAACAGCTCGAGACGCTGAAGATACAGAAGAGACAAGGAGAAAACCTGTGGAGAACATTTTTAATCCCAAGAATTGGAGGAGAAGAAGAATACATTGAGGCAAAGATGCTGAAGAAAAGTAAGAAGATGATGGAAGACGATATTTCGAGGACAGAACTTGAAATATAAGCTTTTGAAGAATCCTGATATGTCAACGACGAGAAGAACAGGACGAAGAAACTCTGAGAAGTCAATCATACAATTGGTGGAGAAGAGAAGCTTGTGTGATGAAGAATCAGAGTGAACCAAATCAACAATCACTGTTACAGCTTTAACTGAACAATATCAAAGGCAATTGTACCCGCCAAGGGGGGACCAGATGTTCCATATCGACTGTCAGTTTCTGGACAGACACAGAATTGGAGAAGAAGAAACAGAGGAAGATTAAGGAGCAAGTGAAGATCACCTGTGCTTCAGGTGAACACTAAATATTCTAGAGTGCCGAGAATATCCGGAAGGGGTGCACTGCTGAGAGCATCGATTAGAGAAGAAGAGGAAATAGTTAACAGTTGAAACCACCGGCCATTAGAAGTGATAGTGAATAGGGGAAAACTTATCTGGGTTCAGTCTAAAGAGGTTAAACATATCACTCTGTAAAATAAACTAATTGATAACTAATTAGGATAGGGATTTGAGGTAGTACTTACTCTTCAAGTACTAATATTAGAAGATACTGTTATTGTAGTGTTGGGAAGAGAATTGAAGCGTACAATAAGATGCACACTAGACGACTGACTGTCTGGTAGACTATTTTAAGAAGTAGGGTTTTTGGGGAATCATTTGCTTAAAAGATAAATATCATAGGAAGGATGATAATGTATTAGATTGCCTGTTAGACAATCTGTCTGAAAAAACTTAATAGGGGTGACTGTTATGTTGGGTTACATTCTTACACTAAGAGATTTGAGGTTAGGCTAAAAGGTGTTTAGTCGGTTTTGCCAAGTCTGTGTGTAATGAGTCAGAAGCAGGTGGGGAACTTTCCCAATCACATATTCCCAAAATTTGGTGGTAAGAGATTTTGTCAATAGATCAGGGGAAAAGGTTTTAAATGTTATGAGAGAAAAAGATTAGATTAAAATAAGTTAGGGGTAGGCTAGGTTGAAGGGACTCTGAGACAGTAAGCTAAGTTTCAAAGTTAGTAGTAAGACAGAGAGAGAACAGTGAGGAAGGACATTTTAAAGTTTAGTGGGAAGATATGGTAGGAGTTTAAATCGGTTAGGAGCAGATGCATTGAGAAAGTATGTGTTGCTGAATGATTTGAGGGTGATTGAGTATCTATATTTACAGTTTCCAGCAGGGAGATCAATGTCATTATAGGTGTATTTTGTGTAATCAAAAGTTTAAAGTTTAGAGGTAGAACTGAAAGGGGGAAAAAGTGACACTAGGGGTGATGGATGGAAGTACAAGGAAAGAGTTCAGAGCTTAGGGGAAAACTAGGGATGAGGTAGTAACAATAATGACATCAACACGTGAGTCTATTAAAATAACAGGTAGAAGTAATTTAACTCTTTCAACATTGATAGTTATTAAAGCCATAAATATAGCGCATTTGATTAAGGGTCCAGCATCAATTATAGGGGGAAAATACTGGTATGAGGGTTAGGAGAATAATAATTATAATATGCCATTTAGGATGATGACGTTTCTTTCACAGAGAGAGAGAGAGAGATAATTAGGGAGGATAAGTATTGTTAGCAGGATCAGAAGTAGGAGCTGTTGCACCTACTCAAATAAGGGATTATTTTGCGTAATGTTACAGATAAAGATCAGGGAGAATATGTGTACTTATCTAGTGCAAGCATTAGAAGTTGTTCCGGTTAAGAATTATTGGTTAAAGGGCTATGTAATTTGTAAGGTGATGCTTATAATGGAAGATTTGAAGTCTGTAAAACTTTTCACAGTCACAGAGGGAGTTAAGGATAAGTTTATTACAGTAGTCACTCCAACAGGGAATAATCGAATAGGATGTTGGTAGTTTCCCACTAGAGGGAATTAAGGGTTTTAATTCATCAACTAAATCAACGACGTTAATGGTAACTTTGGGAAGGGATTAATGATACGATGGTAATAGCAAATGGAGGAAGGATGACAACAACTTTTCTGAAATTAAAGGAGGCAGCAAGAGAGACTCAGGGGTTTAGGTTACTACGAATAGGGTTAAAAAAGTAGAGCAGATAGTAGTAGAGAGCAATATAGATTAATCTGAAATGGAGAAGAGAGATTCGTCATGGAAGCTGCAGGATGAGGTCTTTTGATTTCGATGACGGAGGGGGGGGGCATCTGATCAGTGCTGCTCGTTCCTCTGTTGTGGAAATTAGAGATAGATTAACTCATTCTGTAAGGTCAGTGAGGAATCTTGAGGGTCCATGTCTGTTGAGAATTCCATCCCGAACCTGTTAGACGGTTGCGCAGCCTCTGTCAGGTGTGGGTCAGTTTTGAGCTTTGTCATGACTGTGGAATTGGCAACAGTCATTGACAGATAAAATAATGTCGTTGTCAGAACAGTAGGGTTTAAGTGTTCTTGGGTAAATGGATTACCCTATGGGAATTGTTAGATGTAAAGTCAGGTAACAGTGGAAACCTGAAGTATTCAGGTGAAATATTGAGGGATAAAAGTTGTTTTTGCTCTAATAAAACATATGAGGTAAGGGGTATGTTTATGGGAATATCAGAGTGTGAGGTTATATGATAACCTTGGATAAGTATGACCTTAAGGGTAGTAATGACAAATAATAGGTTACTTTTTATATATCAGGTAGTAAGAAGAGCAGGACTTTGATGGTTAAAAGATTAGCTTTTGACTGACAATGTGACTATGGGGATTTTAGAGATATTTGGTCGGTTTGTGATGATAGAGTATATTCTTACCCTATGGGGGACAGGATTTGGTTACATGTCAACGTTGAAGCTTCCATATGAGGTTTTACCATTATAAGAGGGATAGCATTGGACACAGCTAACTCTAGGGTTAAAAGGGTGACATTACATTTACATTTTAGTCATTTAGCAGACACATGGCGACATGTCATAGTCTTCAAGCCTATCATTGAAGGGTAAGTCTAAGGGAGAAGGGGGGACTTCATTCATGGTATGGTGTAACATTTGGGAAGATAATATAAATATTAGTTATACTTTGAGTCCAGATAGTTCAGATAAGATCACTGGGGTTATAGATGCATTATAAGGGATGCATTTGAAAGGATTTGGTGGCAAGATCAATTAGGCCAGTAGGAGCAGTGATGGGTCAGATTCTAGTTTAAGCTTTGATAACACTGTGTGATGTTTGTACTGACTTTTGAGAAAGTTATGAGATTGAGATAGGTTGGAGAAGTGGTGCCTGGAGACAACACTCAGATGCCGGTGTGGACTGTTCCTGATCTGGATAAAGATGGACAAGTGGAACTAAATGGATAAATATCCTTTTTGATTATTTGATCATTTTTACATTTTTTCAATATTAGTGTGATTTTTAGTATGATTTTTATGAATCAAGGGGGGATAGGTTAATGTGATTCATACATCATTTATGTATCATTTTTTAAATTCTTAGGTGAAATGGAGGTTTAATTTGAAAGTGGTTGTTTTGCAAAGGATACTGTTTGGTCGTTTATTTTCTTGTAATTCCAGAAGCATTTGGGAGAACATGTGGAGATTGGAATACTCAAACAAAGACAATATGACTGGAGGAGATGAAACAAGGAGGGTGTGGCTGATTCCATCATCAACAAGTCCATTGGAAGAGGATATTACAGGGAGATGAAGTGTAGTGGACTACATTCCAGTGTCTGCAATGAAATAGAGACATGTGTAATACATAATTGTGTCATATTCTTAGGTATTGATTTTAGTAGAATGATGTTTGATGTTATTGAATGCAGATGAGGATTTTAGATGCTTTTGTTTATTTCGATGGGGTTAGGGACAGAAGGTCTAGGAAGGGAGAGATTCATTGTACGATTCGATGGGTTGACCAGTTGTACAATGGATATTTATGGATAGGATTTTGGTTACATGGGTATTTAATTACATCATAGTTTCAAATGCATTTACATGGTTAATGAGGTTATCTGGAGTACCGACGGTGGTTGCCTGGGGCAGAGGGACCGTGAGAGAATTTTACTGTCTTGATTGATATGGGTGGATGGCTGCTGGACAGTTTTTCGCTCTCACACTCCATAGAGATTTATTCATAATTCATAGTAATGTATTCACACTTCATAAACAGGTATTTCATAGAAAGGTATTTACACTCTAGAGGAGAATGTTTTTGGGTTTAAGGTTAAAAATATTCAATGAGATAAATGGTTAATAGTCATAATCTTATTCTGTTTGTTTTCGAGACGTTTATTTCGTCTCGAAAGGGGGGAATATCGTATCTGAAGATTATGCCTTTGTTAAATGTTTTTCATGACGAAATGGAATGTTGGTTGTTTAGGCCAGAGGGGGGATGGTTTATGATGTTATTTGAAATGTGCCGCTTGGAGGGTGACGCCCGAGGGGAGACTGGTGATTGGCCAGAAGAGGGGAGTCACTCCTCTTCTTGCATTGTTTATAAATAGGGGGTAAACGATGAGACGGCAGAACGGCCATAGCAATCTGGGAGCCGTTCTCCGGACATCGCGAGTCTGTATCTATGCTGTAAATTCGTGATTTTAATAAAAGCCTCTAACACGATGCAGCATGGCGAACTCTTTGTTGACAAGCAATAATTGCCACCATTCATCATATACGACAAAGTATCAAAGTAGTGTAGTGGAGGTATATTCTTAATCCCCACTGATATCAAAGTATCAAAGTAGTGTAGTGGAGGTATATCCTTAATCCCCACTGATATCAAAGTATCAAAGTAGTGTAGTGGAGGTATATTCTTAATCCCCACTGATATCAAAGTATCAAAGTAGTGTAGTGGAGGTATATTCTTAATCCCCACTGATATCCAAGTATCAAAGTAGTGTAGTGGAGGTATATTCTTAATCCCCACTGATGTCAGAGTATCAAAGTAGTGTAGTGGGGGTATATTCTTAATCCCCACTGATATCAAAGTAGTGTAGTGGGGGTATATTTTTAATCTCCACTGATATCAATGTATCAAAGTAGTGTAGTGGAGGTATATTCTTAATCCCCACTGATATAAAAGTATCAAAGTAGTGTAGTGGAGGTATATTCTTAATCCCCACTGATATCAAAGTATCAAAGTAGTGTAGTGGAGGTATATTCTTAATCCCAGATGGAAATATCCGTTAGAAAGAGGGCGGATTTAAAGATGCAACAACTATCCTGTGTTGCTAATATGACTAGGATAATGCCTTTGGCTGCTAGACAATGAAAGAAAGTTTAAAGAAAACCAATAGAACAGGAGAAAGCATAATGAGGAAGTCTTAATACAAATAATTGCCTCCACGTTTCTATGGTGGGATTTTGGCTATAGGCTACTTTGAAGCAAGGTAAGACATGCCTCACAATATGAAGTAAAACGTCCAGGTTTCAAACAATTAAGGAACAGCAAAAATATAGCAATGTTAATGCTAGGCCTAACCATCTTCTGGTAGATGGAAAGGCTTTCCCAAAAACGTTTTCTATTAAATGTTAACTAGCTACAAAGTAGCCTATGCATGCATACCTGTCAGAATGGTATTTATGTATTACCTTTATTTAACTAGGCAAGTCAGTTAAGAACAAATTATTATTTACAATGACGGCCTACACCAGCCAAATTGTGCGCTGCCCTATGGGACTCCCAATCACAGCCGGTTGTGATACAGCCTGGAATCGAACCAGGGGGTCTGTAGTGACGCCTCAAGCACTGAGATGCAGTGCCTTAGACAGCTGCGCCACTTGGGATTATTTGATTATTTGCTGTCAATCCAGTGGCCATTTATTTTGCAAACTCCATCTCATGTGCTACAGAAACACTGCTAATCAAACAATAATGCTAGGAACCGGCACACTTGAATTAAAGGGTAACTACTGTAAAAAATCAAATTTTCTTAGATTTTTCCCAGACCTCAAAAGTGGTCTCCTGATGTGGTTTAAGCATTATGGACAACATACAATTATGTCGTTTTTCTGTTTAAAAAAAAGTGTGACTGAGAACGAATTCCTGAAACAATTGGGGGAAAATCTGAAACCTGTGAATTTCTGACTCAGTTTATCGGTTTCAATAGTAGGCCTACTGTTAGCCTACTGCACAGTACATCTTGGGTTGACCTGACTGTGAAAGACCAATATGGGATTTATCATTTTAGATCATTCAGAGTGTATGTCACTGTTTCTCATTTTTCACACAGTGCGCCTTTCCTTCGCCGGGCAGGCTGTTTGGAAAAATGTTGGCACAATTTGTGTATACCCGCTTCTCCAGGCACCACTACACCACTGGTTCTGTTGAATTATGGAATACAGTATGCTCCCGTCTCCTAGAATAGTCCTTGTATTGCACGACTTTAACATTGCATGAGACAATGTATGCAACCCAGATTTCATAGATGTTGTTCTTATGGAAGCTCTGATGGTGTCATTGTCTGAAAAATAATCACAGTCTAAATCATTTTGCATGCACCACATGCATTGTAACCATTGTTTGTCTGTGGTTTATACAGTGCATTCAGAAAGTATTAAGACCCCTTGACTTTTTCCACATTTTATTACGTTACAGCTTTATTCTAAAATTGATTAAATATTTTTAAAAATCTAATCAATTTACACACAATACCCCATAATGACAAAGCGAAAACAGGTTTTTATACAGTCCCACAGTTGACAGTGCATGTCAGAGCAAAAACCAAGCCATGAGGTCGAAGGTCGAATTGTCCGTAGAGCTCAGAGACAGGATTGTGTCGAGGCAAAGATCTGGGGAAGGGTACCAAAACATTTCTGCAGCATTAAAGGTCCACAAGAACACAGTGGCCTCCATCATTTTTAAATGGAAGAAGTTTGGAACCACCAAGACTCTTCCTAGAGCTGGCCTCCCGGCTAAACAGAGCAATCGGGGGAGAAGGGCCTTGGTCAGGGAGATGACCAAGAACCCGATAGTCACTCTGACAGAGCTCCAGAGTTCCTCTGTGGAGATGGGAGAACCTTCCAGAAGGACTTTGTTCTTATAGACGCTCTGTCGGGGTTGTGTTTACGATTTTCAACTGTTTGTTCTTTTAGAAGCTCTGTTCTGATGGTATGAGAACAGTTTATATTTCTTATGGAACCTCTTTGGGTTTATGATGTTTAACTGTTTATTCTTATAGAAGCTCTGTTCTGTTGGTGGGTTGGTAGCTCTGTTAGCAGGATATGTTTATGTTTGACTGAATGTCCCACTAATCCTATCTGTACTGCTACACACTGTTCTCCTCCTCTGTCATCAGCCTGGCTCCTGTGTGTGTGTGTGCATGTGTGTGTGTTCGCGTGTGCACGTGCGTGTGTGCAGGTGCGGGTGCGGGTGTGTTCGTTTCAAATACTGGGAGAGAGGAGATAGTTTATTTAACAGTGTGACGCTGCAGTATACAGTAGCTATGTAGAGTAATAACAGTAAAGGATAGGAGGCCCACGCACAGCCCTGTGGTACCCCTGAAGTATGGAGGCCCACCACACAGCCCTGTGGTACCCCTGAAGTATGGAGGCCCACCACACAGCCCTGTGGTACCCCTGAAGTATGGAGGCCCACCACACAGCCCTGTGGTACCCCTGAAGTATGGAGGCCCACCACACAGCCCTGTGGTACCCCTGAAGTATGGAGGCCCACCACACAGCCCTGTTGTACCCCTGAAGTATGGAGGCCCACCACACAGCCCTGTTGTACCCCTGAAGTATGTAGGCCAACGCACAGCCCTGTGGTACCCCTGAAGTATGGAGGCCCACCACACAGCCCTGTGGTACCCCTGAAGTACGGAGGCCCACCACACAGCCCTGTGGTACCCCTGAAGTATGGAGGCCCACCGCACAGCCCTGTGGTACCCCTGAAGTATGGAATATAGAGGCAGAGCAATGGGGGGACTAGATGCAGAGCTATGGGGGGATTAGAGGCAGAGCCATGAGGCGACTAGAGGCAGAGCCATGGGGGAATTAGAGGAAGAGCCATGAGGCGACTAGAGGCAGAGCCATGGGGGGACTAGAGAAAAAGCCATGGGGGGACTAGAGGCAAAGCCATGGGGGGACTAGAGACAGAGCCATGAGGCGACTAGAGGCAGAGCCATGAGGCGACTAGAGGCAGAGCCATGGGGGGACTAGAGGCAAAGCCATGGGGGGACTAGAGACAGAGCCATGAGGCGACTAGAGGCAGAGCCATGAGGCGACTAGAGGCAGAGCCATGGGGGGACTAGAGGCAAAGCCATGGGGGGACTAGAGACAGAGCCATGAGGCGACTAGAGGCAGAGCCATGAGGCGACTAGAGGCAGAGCCATGGGGGGACTAGAGGCAAAGCCATGGGGGGACTAGAGACAGAGCCATGGGGTGACTAGATGCAGAGCCATAGGGGGATTAGAGGCAGAGCCATGGGGGGACCAGAGGCAGAGCCATGAGGCGACTAGAGGCAGAGCCATGGGGGGATTAGAGGCAGAGCCATGGGGGAACCAGAGGCAAAGCCATGGGGCGACTAGAGGCAGAGCCATGGGGGGACTAGAGGCAGAGCCATGGGGGGACTAGATGCAGAGCCATGGGGGGATTAGAGGCAGAGCCATGAGGCGACTAGAGGCAGAGCCATGGGGAGATTAGAGGCAGAGCCATGGGGGGACCAGAGGGAGAGCCATGGGGGGATTAGTGACAGAGCCATGGGGCGACTAGATACAGAGCCATGGGGGGATTAGAGGCAGAGCCATGGGGGGACCAGAGGAAGAGCCATGAGGCGACTAGAGGCAGAGCCATGGGGGGATTAGAGGCAGAGCCATGGGGGAACCAGAGGCAAAGCCATGGGGCGACTAGAGACAGAGCCATGGGGGAATTAGAGGCAGAGCCATGGGGGGACTAGATGCAGAGCCATGGGGGGATTAGAGGCAGAGCCATTAGGCGACTAGAGGCAGAGCCATGGGGGGATTAGAGGCAGAGCCATGGGGGGACCAGAGGTAGAGCCATGGGGGGATTAGAGGCAGAGCCATGGGGGGATTAGTGTCAGAGCCATGGGTGGATTAGAGGCAGAGCCATGGGGGGATTAGAGGAAGAGCCATGGGGGGACTAGAGACAGAGCCATGGGGGGATTAGAGTCAGAGCCATGGGGGGACTAGAGGCAGAGACATGGGGGGATTAGAGACAGAGCCATGGGGGGATTAGAGGCAGAGCCATGGGGGGACTAGAGGCAGAGCCATGGGGGGATTAGAGGTAGAGCCATGGGGGGATTAGAGGCAGAGCCATGGGGGGATTAGAGGCAGAGCCATGGGGGGATTAATGGCAGAGCCATGGGGGGACTAGAGGCAGAGCCATGGGGGGACTAGAGGCAGAGCCATGGGGGACTAGAGGCAGAGCCATGGGGGGACTAGAGGCAGAGCCATGGAGGGACTAGAGGCAGAGCCATGGGGGGATTAGAGGCAGAGCCATGGGGTGATTAGAGGAAGAGCCATGGGGGGATTAGAGGCAGAGCCATGGGGGGATTAGAGGTAGAGCCATGGGGGGACTAGAGGCAGAGCCATGGGGGGATTAGAGTCAGAGCCATGGGGGGACTAGAGAAAGAGCCATGGAGGGACTAGAGGCAGGGCCATGGGGGGATTAGAGGCAGAGCCATGGGGGGATTAGAGGAAGAGCCATGGGGGGATTAGAGGCAGAGCCATGGGGGGATAAGAGGTAGAGCCATGGGGGGACTAGAGGCAGAGCCATGGGGGGATTAGAGGAACACACAATGGGGGGATTAGAGGCAGAGCCATTAGGCGACTAGAGGCAGAGCCATGGGGGGATTAGAGGCAGAGCCATGGGGGGACCAGAGGTAGAGCCATGGGGGGATTAGAGGCAGAGCCATGGGGGGATTAGTGTCAGAGCCATGGGTGGATTAGAGGCAGAGCCATGGGGGGATTAGAGGCAGAGCCATGGGGGGATTAGGGAGATGAGGACAAAGAAGGAAAGTGATAAAGTATAGAGTGGAAGTATAAAGCCTCTAAAACAAGGTGTGACATCATTCCTGAATCCCTCATCTGTTGTTATGGAAGTAGAACACATGATGCTGCACTGAAGCATTCACGGCTACACACACAAACCAGTACGTTGCCCCTAGATGGTTTCTCCACCACGCTCAGTTGGGTTCCTTCTATGGAGGAAACTGTAAAGTCTCTTTTCCATGTGCTTCACCAGGGATCATATAATAGTTTAGGGAAAGCTCAGTTGTGTCCCTTCATCCATGAGGAAGTGGTTCTAGAATGACTTCCTTGTTAAGCTAACTCAGAAAGTGTTGTATAGTCTTTTACCATGTGCTGCACGCACACATATCCCCATACATTACCAAATGGTTCCAGACAGCAGCAATCTCTCTCTTTCCCTGTCTCTTCCTGTCTCTCCCTCTCTCTCTCTCTCTCTCTCTCTCTCTCTCTCTCTCTCTCTCTCTCTCTCTCTCTCTCTCTCTCTCTCTCTCTCTCTCTCTCTCTCTCTCTCTCTCTCTCTCTCTCTCTCTCTCTCTCTCTCTCTCTCTCTCCTCTCTCTCTCTCTCTCTCTCTCTCTCTCTCTTTGTCTCTCTCTTTCTCTCTCTTTCTCTCTCTCTCTCTCTCTCTCTCTCTCTCTCACTCTCTCTCTCTCTCTCTCTCTCTTTGTCTCTGTCTCTGTCTCTGTCTCTGTCTCTGTCTCTGTCTCTGTCTCTGTCTCTGTCTCTGTCTCTCTCTCTCTCCCTGTCTCTCAGACAGAGTGCTCCCTCATGCAGTTGTTGAATTCCTCCGGGTCTCTCTCTCTCTCTCGCTCTCTCTCTCTCTCTCTCTCTCTCTCTCTCTCTCTCTCTCTCTCTCTCTCTCTCTCTCTCTCTCTCTCTCTCTCTCTCTCTCTCTCTCTCTCTCTCTCTCTCTCTCTCTCTCTCTCTCTTTGTCTCTCTCTTTGTCTCTCTATCTCTCTCTCTCTCTCTCTCTCTCTCTCTCTCTCTCTCTCTCTCTCTCTCTCTCTCTTTGTCTCTCTCTCTCTGTCTCTGTCTCTGTCTCTCTCCCTGTCTCTCTCTCTCTCTCTCTGTCTCTGTCTCTGTCTCTGTCTCTGTCTCTGTCTCTGTCTCTGTCTCTGTCTCTGTCTCTCTATCTCTCTCTCTCTCTGTCTCTCTCTCTCTGTAGGGGATAGGGTTTCATCTGGGAGGCAGACAGACAGAGTGCTCCCTCATGCAGTTGTTGAATTCCTCCGGGTCTGTATGCCTGCTAGAGCCAACAGAAAGAATAGAAGAGGCACTTGAGTCTGCATCCCAGATTGCACCCTATTCTATTCACAGTGCACTACTTTTGACCAGGGCCCATAGGGCACTAAATATGGAATAGGTTGCCAGGTGGGACGCAGACAGAGAAACTAATCTACCCGATTCATCAAAGCCACAGTACTGCTACTGCATGGAGGTCCAGCGTGGAAATGTATGAAAACAGCCTCTCTTTAGACCAACTATCAGACCACTGTAGCAGCAAACAGCCTCTCTTTAGACCAACTATCAGACCACTGTAGCAGCAAACAGTCTCTCTTTAGACCGGTTATCAGACCACTGTAGCAGCAAACAGCCTCTCTTTAGACCGGTTATCAGACCACTGTAGCAGCAAACAGTCTCTCTTTAGACCGGTTATCAGACCACTGTAGCAGCAAACAGCCTCTCGTTAGACTGGCTATCAGACCACTGTAGCAGCAAACAGCCTCTCTTTAGACCGGTTATCAGACCACTGTAGCAGCAAACAGCCTCTCTTTAGACCAACTATCAGACCACTGTAGCAGCAAACAGCCTCTCTTTAGACCAACTATCAGACCACTGTAGCAGAAAACAGCCTCTCTTTAGACCGGATATCAGACCACTGTAGCAGCAAACAGCCTCTCTTTAGACCAACTATCAGACCACTGTAGCATTAAACAGCCTCTCTTTAGACCAACTATCAGACCACTGTAGCAGCAAACAGCCTCTCTTTAGACCGGTTATCAGACCACTGTAACAGCAAACAGCCTCTCTTTAGACCGGTTATCAGACCACTGTAGCAGCAAACAGCCTCTCTTTAGACCGGTTATCAGACCACTGTAGCAGCAAACAGCCTCTCTTTAGACCGGTTATCAGACCACTGTAGCAGCAAACAGCCTCTCTTTAGACCGGTTATCAGACCACTGTAGCAGCAAACAGCCTCTCTTTAGACCGGTTATCACCTCCTCCAATGCAAGGCCCACCTGGGTTCAAGTTTTCTTTTAAAATATGCTTCATCTTGACGGTGTAGGCCGTCATTGTAAATAAGAATGTGTTCTTAACTGACTTGCCTAGTTAAATAAAGGTTAAATATAAAAAATTAAGAAATTAAAAAATGAACACGGAGAGGAGTACCTGGTACAGACGATATCTACAGACACAGAGCAGTGTGTGGAGGCAGAGTGGGGAAAAAGTCCAACAGAGCGTTCATGCATGAAGCAAAATGTTGAAGAGTAAAAGAAGCAGTTGTTTTCACTCATCAGATTAGGGGGGCAGGTGTACATTTTAGGCTTACTGTATTGGTTTTTCACTCAAAAAGATGTCGCATAAAGCTTACTTCATTATTCGATTTTGTAAATGATTTTCACTGCATCAGGGATAGCGTACACAGACGTTTTACGCTTTACAGCCTTCGTCAGTGTGTAGGTACCATTTTCTTTTCATTCAAAACAGTATTTGTAAAGAACAACAGATGAGCAGCGGGTGCTTCTAATCAGGGTTGCCACTCATCTGCCAATCAGGGATGTGGCTTTTCTGGTCTACCTGTATACAAATTAGTCACAAAAGAGATACAGAATTATAGGGTATGGGGTGGGCACGAAGGGCAAGTCACGAATCAACCGACCCCGGTGTCCGCTCACCTGAAGACATCATATCAATTCATGAGATAGACCTCTACAAAGGACATCAAGCACAGCCGTTCGTAAATATGTGGGGCCAACTCATAAACAATATGCAAGATCTGATATGAGCAGTGTTCCTGTATGACAGTCTAAATGTGGCTTATAGGAAGGAGGTGCAATCTAATATTTAGGCTTCACCGTACATTACAGTACAGTGAAGTATCAGGGTACAGTACAGTGAAGTATCAGGGTACAGTACAGTGCAGTATCAGGGTACAGTACATTACAGTACAGTGCAGTATCAAGGTACAGTACATTACAGTACAGTGCAGTATCAAGGTACAGTACATTACAGTACAGTCAAGTATTAGCAGGGTACAGTACAGTGTATTATCAGGGTACAGTACAGTGCAGTATCAAGGTACAGTACATTACAGTACAGTCAAGTATTAGCAGGGTACAGTAAATTACACACAGGTAACACAGGTAACACAGGTAACACAGTTAACAGTGATGCTAAGATCAGCCCCCCGGTTGAGTCGGCTCAGATGACACACACACAAACACGCAGAACACACACACACGCGAGCGCACCCACGTACAAACACAAGCATGCATGCAAACACACACACTCCTAAGCTTCCCCTGTGAGCCTTCTGGGTCTGCTACGAGCCATCTGTCCGAGGAAGATAGAGATGTATAGATGTATAGATATACCTCTCATCTATAAAGAGGAAGATGTAAAGATGAATAGATATGCTTCTCATCTATAAGAGGAATATAGAGATGTAAAGATGTATAGATATGCTTCTCATCTATAAGAGGAATATAGAGATGTAAAGATGTATAGATATACCTCTCATCTATAAGAGGAATATAGAGATGTAAAGATGTATAGATATGCCTCATCTATAAAGAGGAATAAAGCGATGTATAGATGTATAGATATGCCTCTCATCTATAAAGAGGAATATAGAGATGTATAGATATACCTCTCATCTATAAAGAGGAATATAGAGATGTAAAGATGTATAGATATACCTCTCATCTATAAAGAGGAATATAGAGATGGAAAGATGTATAGATATGCCTCTCATCTATAAAGAGGAAGATGTAAAGATGTATGGATATGCCTCTCATCTATAAGAAGAATATAGAGATGTAAAGATGTATAGATATACCTCTCATCTATGGAGGAAGATGTAAAGATGTATAGATATACAGTGGGGAGAACAAGTATTTGATACACTGCCGATTTTGCAGGTTTTCCTACTTACAAAGCATGTAGAGGTCTGTAATTTTTATCATAGGTACACTTCAACTGTGAGAGACGGAATCTAAAACAAAAATCCAGAAAATCACATTGTATGATTTTTAAGTAATTAATTTGCATTTTATTGCATGACATAAGTATTTGATCACCTACCAACCAGTAAGAATTCCGGCTCTCACAGACCTGTTAGTTTTTCTTTAAGAAGCCCTCCTGTTCTCCACTCATTTCCTGTATTAACTGCACCTGTTTGAACTCGTTACCTGTATAAAAGACACCTGTCCACACACTCAATCAAACAGACTCCAACCTCTCCACAATGGCCAAGACCAGAGAGCTGTGTAAGGACATCAGGGATAAAATTGTAGACCTGCACAAGGCTGGGATGGGCTACAGGACAATAGGCAAGCAGCTTGGTGAGAAGGCAACAACTGTTGGCGCAATTATTAGAAAATGGAAGAAGTTCAAGATGACGGTCAATCACCCTCGGTCTGGGGCTCCATGCAAGATCTCACCTGGTGGGGCATCAATGATCATGAGGAAGGTGAGGGATCAGCCCAGAACTACACGGCAGGACCTGATCAATGACCTGAAGAGAGCTGGGACCACAGTCTCAAAGAAAACCATTAGTAACACACTACGCCGTCATGGATTAAAATTCTGCAGCGCACGCAAGGTCCCCCTGCTCAAGCCAGCACATGTCCAGGCCCGTCTGAAGTTTGCCAATGACCATCTGGATGATCCAGAGGAGGAATGGGAGAAGGTCATGTGGTCTGATGAGACAAAAATAGAGCTTTTTGGTCTAAACTCCACTCGCCGTGTTTGGGGGAAGTAGAAGGATGAGTACAACCCCAAGAACACCATCCCAACCGTGAAGCATGGAGGTGGAAACATCATTCTTTGGGGATGTTTTTCTGCAAAGGGGACAGGACAACTGCACCGTATTGAGGGGAGGATGGATGGGGCCATGTATCGCGAGATCTTGGCCAACAACCTCCTTCCCTCAGTAAGAGCATTGAAGACGGGTCGTGGCTGGGTCTTCCAGCATGACAACAACCCGAAACACACAACCAGGGCAACTAAGGAGTGGCTCCGTAAGAAGCATCTCAAGGTCCTGGAGTGGCCTAGCCAGTCTCCAGACCTGAACCCAATAGAAAATCTTTGGAGGGAGCTGAAAGTCCGTATTGCCCAGCGACAGCCCCGAAACCTGAAGGATCTGGAGAAGGCCTGTATGGAGGAGTGGGCCAAAATCCCTGCTGCAGTGTGTGCAAACCTGGTCAAGACCTACAGGAAACATATGATCTCTGTAATTGCAAACAAAGGTTTCTGTAACAAATATTAAGTTCTGCTTTTCTGATGTATCAAATACTTATGTCATGCAATAAAATGCAAATTAATTACTTAAAAATCATACAATGTGATTTTCTGGATTTTTGTTTTAGATTCCGTCTCTCACAGTTGAAGTGTACGTATGATAAAAATGACAGACCTCTACATGCTTTGTAAGTAGGAAAACCTGCAAAATCGGCAGTGTATCAAATACTTGTTCTCCCCACTGTACCTCTCATCTATAAGAGGAATATAGAGATGTAAAGATGTATAGATATGCCTCTCATCTATAAAGAGGAAGATGTAAAGATGTATAGATATACCTCTCATCTATAAAGAGGAATATAGAGATGGAAAGATGTATAGATATACCTCTCATCTATAAAGAGGAATATAGAGATGGAAAGATGTATAGATATACCTATTATCTATAAAGAGGAATATAGAGATGTAAAGATGTATAGATATGCCTCTCATCTATAAAGAGGAAGATGTAAAGATGTATAGATATGCCTCTCATCTATAAGAGGAATATAGAGATGTAAAGATGTATAGATATGGCTCTCATCTATAAGAAGAATATAGAGATGTAAAGATGTATAGATATACCTCTCATCTATGGAGGAAGATGTAAAGATGTATAGATATGCCTCTCATCTATAAGAGGAAGATGTAAAGATGTATAGATATGCCTCTCATCTATAAAGAGGAACATAGAGATGTAAAGATGTATAGATATACCTCTCATCTATAAAGAGGAAGATGTACAGATGTATAGATATACCTCTCATCTATAAGAGGAATATAGAGATGTATAGATGTATAGATATGCCTCTCATCTATAAAGAGGAATATAGCGATGTATAGATGTATAGATATACCTCTCATCTATAAAGAGGAATATAGAGATGTAAAGATGTATAGATATGCCTCTCATCTATAAGAGGAATATAGAGATGTAAAGATGTATAGATATACCTCTCATCTATAAAGAGGAATATAGAGATGTATAGATGTATAGATATACCTCTCATCTATAAGAGGAATATAGAGATGTAAAGATGTATAGATATGCCTCTCATCTATAAGAGGAATATAGAGATGTAAAGATGTATAGATATACCTCTCATCTATAAAGAGGAATATAGAGATGGAAAGATGTATAGATATACCTCTCATCTATAAAGAGGAATATAGAGATGGAAAGATGTATAGATATACCTATTATCTATAAAGAGGAATATAGAGATGTAAAGATGTATAGATATGCCTCTCATCTATAAAGAGGAAGATGTAAAGATGTATAGATATGCCTCTCATCTATAAGAGGAATATAGAGATGTAAAGATGTATAGATATGGCTCTCATCTATAAGAAGAATATAGAGATGTAAAGATGTATAGATATACCTCTCATCTATGGAGGAAGATGTAAAGATGTATAGATATGCCTCTCATCTATAAGAGGAAGATGTAAAGATGTATAGATATGCCTCTCATCTATAAAGAGGAACATAGAGATGTAAAGATGTATAGATATACCTCTCATCTATAAAGAGGAAGATGTACAGATGTATAGATATACCTCTCATCTATAAGAGGAATATAGAGATGTAAAGATGTATAGATATGCCTCTCATCTATAAAGAGGAATATAGAGATGTAAAGATGTATAGATATACCTCTCATCTATAAGAGGAATATAGAGATGTAAAGATGTATAGATATGCCTCTCATCTATAAGAGGAAGATGTAAAGATGTATAGATATGCCTCTCATCTATAAAGAGGAATATAGAGATGGAAAGATGTATAGATATACCTCTCATCTATAAAGAGGTAGATGTACAGATGTATAGATATGCCTCTCATCTATAAGAGGAAGATGTAAAGATGTATAGATATGCCTCTCATCTATAAAGAGGAACATAGAGATGTAAAGATGTATAGATATACCTCTCATCTATAAAGAGGAAGATGTACAGATGTATAGATATACCTCTCATCTATAAGAGGAATATAGAGATGTATAGATGTATAGATATGCCTCTCATCTATAAAGAGGAATATAGCGATGTATAGATGTATAGATATACCTCTCATCTATAAAGAGGAATATAGAGATGTAAAGATGTATAGATATGCCTCTCATCTATAAGAGGAATATAGAGATGTAAAGATGTATAGATATACCTCTCATCTATAAAGAGGAATATAGAGATGTATAGATGTATAGATATACCTCTCATCTATAAGAGGAATATAGAGATGTAAAGATGTATAGATATGCCTCTCATCTATAAGAGGAATATAGAGATGTAAAGATGTATAGATATACCTCTCATCTATAAAGAGGAATATAGAGATGGAAATATGTATAGATATACCTCTCATCTATAAAGAGGAATATAGAGATGGAAAGATGTATAGATATACCTCTCATCTATAAAGAGGAATATAGAGATGGAAAGATGTATAGATATACCTATTATCTATAAAGAGGAATATAGAGATGTAAAGATGTATAGATATGCCTCTCATCTATAAAGAGGAAGATGTAAAGATGTATAGATATGCCTCTCATCTATAAGAGGAATATAGAGATGTAAAGATGTATAGATATACCTATTATCTATAAAGAGGAATATAGAGATGTAAAGATGTATAGATATGCCTCTCATCTATAAAGAGGAAGATGTAAAGATGTATAGATATGCCTCTCATCTATAAGAGGAATATAGAGATGTAAAGATGTATAGATATGGCTCTCATCTATAAGAAGAATATAGAGATGTAAAGATGTATAGATATACCTCTCATCTATGGAGGAAGATGTAAAGATGTATAGATATGCCTCTCATCTATAAGAGGAAGATGTAAAGATGTATAGATATGCCTCTCATCTATAAAGAGGAACATAGAGATGTAAAGATGTATAGATATACCTCTCATCTATAAAGAGGAAGATGTACAGATGTATAGATATACCTCTCATCTATAAGAGGAATATAGAGATGTAAAGATGTATAGATATGCCTCTCATCTATAAAGAGGAATATAGAGATGTAAAGATGTATAGATATACCTCTCATCTATAAGAGGAATATAGAGATGTAAAGATGTATAGATATGCCTCTCATCTATAAGAGGAAGATGTAAAGATGTATAGATATGCCTCTCATCTATAAAGAGGAATATAGAGATGGAAAGATGTATAGATATACCTCTCATCTATAAAGAGGTAGATGTACAGATGTATAGATATGCCTCTCATCTATAAGAGGAAGATGTAAAGATGTATAGATATGCCTCTCATCTATAAAGAGGAACATAGAGATGTAAAGATGTATAGATATACCTCTCATCTATAAAGAGGAAGATGTACAGATGTATAGATATACCTCTCATCTATAAGAGGAATATAGAGATGTATAGATGTATAGATATGCCTCTCATCTATAAAGAGGAATATAGCGATGTATAGATGTATAGATATACCTCTCATCTATAAAGAGGAATATAGAGATGTAAAGATGTATAGATATGCCTCTCATCTATAAGAGGAATATAGAGATGTAAAGATGTATAGATATACCTCTCATCTATAAAGAGGAATATAGAGATGTATAGATGTATAGATATACCTCTCATCTATGAGAGGAATATAGAGATGTAAAGATGTATAGATATGCCTCTCATCTATAAGAGGAATATAGAGATGTAAAGATGTATAGATATACCTCTCATCTATAAAGAGGAATATAGAGATGGAAATATGTATAGATATACCTCTCATCTATAAAGAGGAATATAGAGATGGAAAGATGGATAGATATACCTCTCATCTATAAAGAGGAATATAGAGATGGAAAGATGTATAGATATACCTATTATCTATAAAGAGGAATATAGAGATGTAAAGATGTATAGATATGCCTCTCATCTATAAAGAGGAAGATGTAAAGATGTATAGATATGCCTCTCATCTATAAGAGGAATATAGAGATGTAAAGATGTATAGATATACCTATTATCTATAAAGAGGAATATAGAGATGTAAAGATGTATAGATATGCCTCTCATCTATAAAGAGGAAGATGTAAAGATGTATAGATATGGCTCTCATCTATAAGAAGAATATAGAGATGTAAAGATGTATAGATATACCTCTCATCTATGGAGGAAGATGTAAAGATGTATAGATATGCCTCTCATCTATAAGAGGAAGATGTAAAGATGTATAGATATGCCTCTCATCTATAAAGAGGAACATAGAGATGTAAAGATGTATAGATATACCTCTCATCTATAAAGAGGAAGATGTACAGATGTATAGATATACCTCTCATCTATAAGAGGAATATAGAGATGTAAAGATGTATAGATATGCCTCTCATCTATAAAGAGGAATATAGAGATGTAAAGATGTATAGATATACCTCTCATCTATAAGAGGAATATAGAGATGTAAAGATGTATAGATATGCCTCTCATCTATAAGAGGAAGATGTAAAGATGTATAGATATGCCTCTCATCTATAAAGAGGAATATAGAGATGGAAAGATGTATAGATATACCTCTCATCTATAAAGAGGAAGATGTACAGATGTATAGATATGCCTCTCATCTATAAGAAGAATATAGAGATGTAAAGATGTGTAGATATACCTCTCATCTATAGAGTAAGATGTAAAGATGTATAGATATGCCTCTCATCTATAAAGAGGAATATAGAGATGTAAAGATGTATAGATATACCTCTCACCTATAAGAGAAATATAGAGATGTAAAGATGTATAGATATGCCTCTCATCTATAAGAAGAATATAGAGCTGTAAAGATGTATAGATATACCTCTCATCTATAAAGAGGAATATGTAAAGATGTATAGATATGCCTCTCATCTATAAAGAGGAATTTAGAGATGTAAAGATGTATAGATATGACTCTCATCTATAAAGAGGAATATAGAGATGTAAAGATGTATAGATATGCCTCTCATCTATAAGAGGAAGATGTAAAGATGTATAGATATGCCTCTCATCTATAAAGAGGAATATAGAGATGTAAAGATGTATAGATATGCCTCTCATCTATAAAGAGGAAGATAGAGATGTATAGATGTATAGATATACCTCTGATCTATAAAGAGGAATATAGAGATGTGTAGATGTATAGATATACCTCTCATCTATAAAGAGGAAGATGTAAAGATGTATAGATATGCCTCTCATCTATAAAGAGGAATATAGAGATGTAAAGATGTATAGTTATGCCTCTCATCTATAAAGAGGAAGATGTAAATATGTATAGATATGCCTCTCATCTATAAAGAGGAATATAGAGATGAAAAGATGTATACATATACCTCTCATCTATAAGAGGAATATAGAGATGTAAATATGTATAGATATGCCTCTCATCTATAAAGAGGAATACAGAGATGTAAAGATGTATAGATATACCTCTCATCTATAAGAGGAATATAGAGATGTAAATATGTATAGATATGCCTCTCATCTATAAAGAGGAAGATGTAAAGATGTATAGATATGCCTCTCATCTATAAAGAGGAAGATGTAAAGATGTATAGATGTATAGATATACCTCTCATCTATAAAGAGGAATATAGAGATGTAAAGATGTATAGATATGCTTCTCATCTATAAGAGGAATATAGAGATGTAAAGATGTATAGATATACCTCTCATCTATAAGAGGAATATAGAGATGTAAAGATGTATAGATATGCCTCTCATCTATAAAGAGGAAGATGTAAAGATGTATAGATATGCCTCATCTATAAAGAGGATTAAAGTGATGTATAGATGTATAGATATTTCTCTCATCTATAAAGAGGAATATAGAGATGTATAGATATACCTCTAATCTATAAGAGGAATATAGAGATGTAAAGATATATATATATACCTCTCATCTATAAAGAGGAATATAGAGATGGAAAGATGTATAGATATACCTCTCATCTATAAAGAGGAATATAGAGATGGAAAGATGTATAGATATACCTATCATCTATAAAGAGGAATATAGAGATGTAAAGATGTATAGATATGCCTCTCATCTATAAAGAGGAAGATGTAAAGATGTATAGATTTGCCTCTCATCTATAAGAGGAATATAGAGATGTAAAGATGTATAGATATGCCTCTCATCTATAAGAAGAATATAGAGATGTAAAGATGTATAGATATACATCTCATCTATGGGGGAATATGTAAAGATGTATAGATATGCCTCTCATCTATAAGAGGAAGATGTAAAGATGTATAGATATGCCTCTCATCTATAAAGAGGAACATAGAGATGTAAAGATGTATAGATATACCTCTCATCTATAAAGAGGAAGATGTAAAGATGTATAGATATACCTCTCATCTATAAGAGGAATATAGATATGTAAAGATGTATAGATATGCCTCTCATCTATAAGAAGAATATAGAGATGTAAAGATTTATAGATATACCTCTCATCTATAGAGGAAGATGTAAAGATGTATAGATATGCCTCTCATCTATAAAGAGGAATATAGAGATGGAAAGATGTATAGATATACCTCTCATCTATAAAGAGGAAGATGTACAGATGTATAGATATGCCTCTCATCTATAAGAGGAAGATGTAAAGATGTATAGATATGCCTCTCATCTATAAAGAGGAACATAGAGATGTAAAGATGTATAGATATACCTCTCATCTATAAAGAGGAAGATGTACAGATGTATAGATATACCTCTCATCTATAAGAGGAATATAGAGATGTATAGATGTATAGATATGCCTCTCATCTATAAAGAGGAATATAGCGATGTATAGATGTATAGATATACCTCTCATCTATAAAGAGGAATATAGAGATGTAAAGATGTATAGATATGCCTCTCATCTATAAGAGGAATATAGAGATGTAAAGATGTATAGATATACCTCTCATCTATAAAGAGGAATATAGAGATGGAAAGATGTATAGATATACCTCTCATCTATAAAGAGGAATATAGAGATGGAAAGATGTATAGATATACCTATTATCTATAAAGAGGAATATAGAGATGTAAAGATGTATAGATATGCCTCTCATCTATAAAGAGGAAGATGTAAAGATGTATAGATATGCCTCTCATCTATAAGAGGAATATAGAGATGTAAAGATGTATAGATATGGCTCTCATCTATAAGAAGAATATAGAGATGTAAAGATGTATAGATATACCTCTCATCTATGGAGGAAGATGTAAAGATGTATAGATATGCCTCTCATCTATAAGAGGAAGATGTAAAGATGTATAGATATGCCTCTCATCTATAAAGAGGAACATAGAGATGTAAAGATGTATAGATATACCTCTCATCTATAAAGAGGAAGATGTACAGATGTATAGATATACCTCTCATCTATAAGAGGAATATAGAGATGTAAAGATGTATAGATATGCTTCTCATCTATAAAGAGGAATATAGAGATGTAAAGATGTATAGATATACCTCTCATCTATAAGAGGAATATAGAGATGTAAAGATGTATAGATATGCCTCTCATCTATAAGAGGAAGATGTAAAGATGTATAGATATGCCTCTCATCTATAAAGAGGAATATAGAGATGGAAAGATGTATAGATATACCTATCATCTATAAAGAGGAAGATGTACAGATGTATAGATATGCCTCTCATCTATAAGAAGAATATAGAGATGTAAAGATGTGTAGATATACCTCTCATCTATAGAGTAAGATGTAAAGATGTATAGATATGCCTCTCATCTATAAAGAGGAATATAGAGATGTAAAGATGTATAGATATACCTCTCACCTATAAGAGAAATATAGAGATGTAAAGATGTATAGATATGCCTCTCATCTATAAGAAGAATATAGAGCTGTAAAGATGTATAGATATACCTCTCATCTATAAAGAGGAATATGTAAAGATGTATAGATATGCCTCTCATCTATAAAGAGGAATTTAGAGATGTAAAGATGTATAGATATGACTCTCATCTATAAAGAGGAATATAGAGATGTAAAGATGTATAGATATGCCTCTCATCTATAAGAGGAAGATGTAAAGATGTATAGATATGCCTCTCATCTATAAAGAGGAATATAGAGATGTAAAGATGTATAGATATGCCTCTCATCTATAAAGAGGAAGATAGAGATGTATAGATGTATAGATATACCTCTGATCTATAAAGAGGAATATAGAGATGTGTAGATGTATAGATATACCTCTCATCTATAAAGAGGAAGATGTAAATATGTATAGATATGCCTCTCATCTATAAAGAGGAATATAGAGATGTAAAGATGTATAGTTATGCCTCTCATCTATAAGAGGAATATAGAGATGTAAATATGTATAGATATGCCTCTCATCTATAAAGAGGAATACAGAGATGTAAAGATTTATAGATATACCTCTCATCTATAAGAGGAATATAGAGATGTAAATATGTATAGATATGCCTCTCATCTATAAAGAGGAAGATGTAAAGATGTATAGATATGCCTCTCATCTATAAAGAGGAAGATGTAAAGATGTATAGATGTATAGATATACCTCTCATCTATAAAGAGGAATATAGAGATGTAAAGATGTATAGATATGCTTCTCATCTATAAGAGGAATATAGAGATGTAAAGATGTATAGATATACCTCTCATCTATAAGAGGAATATAGAGATGTAAAGATGTATAGATATGCCTCTCATCTATAAAGAGGAAGATGTAAAGATGTATAGATATGCCTCATCTATAAAGAGGATTAAAGTGATGTATAGATGTATAGATATTTCTCTCATCTATAAAGAGGAATATAGAGATGTATAGATATACCTCTAATCTATAAGAGGAATATAGAGATGTAAAGATATATATATATACCTCTCATCTATAAAGAGGAATATAGAGATGGAAAGATGTATAGATATACCTCTCATCTATAAAGAGGAATATAGAGATGGAAAGATGTATAGATATACCTATCATCTATAAAGAGGAATATAGAGATGTAAAGATGTATAGATATGCCTCTCATCTATAAAGAGGAAGATGTAAAGATGTATAGATTTGCCTCTCATCTATAAGAGGAATATAGAGATGTAAAGATGTATAGATATGCCTCTCATCTATAAGAAGAATATAGAGATGTAAAGATGTATAGATATACATCTCATCTATGGGGGAATATGTAAAGATGTATAGATATGCCTCTCATCTATAAGAGGAAGATGTAAAGATGTATAGATATGCCTCTCATCTATAAAGAGGAACATAGAGATGTAAAGATGTATAGATATACCTCTCATCTATAAAGAGGAAGATGTAAAGATGTATAGATATACCTCTCATCTATAAGAGGAATATAGATATGTAAAGATGTATAGATATGCCTCTCATCTATAAGAAGAATATAGAGATGTAAAGATTTATAGATATACCTCTCATCTATAGAGGAAGATGTAAAGATGTATAGATATGCCTCTCATCTATAAAGAGGAATATAGAGATGGAAAGATGTATAGATATACCTCTCATCTATAAAGAGGAAGATGTACAGATGTATAGATATGCCTCTCATCTATAAGAGGAAGATGTAAAGATGTATAGATATGCCTCTCATCTATAAAGAGGAACATAGAGATGTAAAGATGTATAGATATACCTCTCATCTATAAAGAGGAAGATGTACAGATGTATAGATATACCTCTCATCTATAAGAGGAATATAGAGATGTATAGATGTATAGATATGCCTCTCATCTATAAAGAGGAATATAGCGATGTATAGATGTATAGATATACCTCTCATCTATAAAGAGGAATATAGAGATGTAAAGATGTATAGATATGCCTATCATCTATAAGAGGAATATAGAGATGTAAAGATGTATAGATATACCTCTCATCTATAAAGAGGAATATAGAGATGGAAAGATGTATAGATATACCTCTCATCTATAAAGAGGAATATAGAGATGGAAAGATGTATAGATATACCTATTATCTATAAAGAGGAATATAGAGATGTAAAGATGTATAGATATGCCTCTCATCTATAAAGAGGAAGATGTAAAGATGTATAGATATGCCTCTCATCTATAAGAGGAATATAGAGATGTAAAGATGTATAGATATGGCTCTCATCTATAAGAAGAATATAGAGATGTAAAGATGTATAGATATACCTCTCATCTATGGAGGAAGATGTAAAGATGTATAGATATGCCTCTCATCTATAAGAGGAAGATGTAAAGATGTATAGATATGCCTCTCATCTATAAAGAGGAACATAGAGATGTAAAGATGTATAGATATACCTCTCATCTATAAAGAGGAAGATGTACAGATGTATAGATATACCTCTCATCTATAAGAGGAATATAGAGATGTAAAGATGTATAGATATGCCTCTCATCTATAAAGAGGAATATAGAGATGTAAAGATGTATAGATATACCTCTCATCTATAAGAGGAATATAGAGATGTAAAGATGTATAGATATGCCTCTCATCTATAAGAGGAAGATGTAAAGATGTATAGATATGCCTCTCATCTATAAAGAGGAATATAGAGATGGAAAGATGTATAGATATACCTCTCATCTATAAAGAGGAAGATGTACAGATGTATAGATATGCCTCTCATCTATAAGAAGAATATAGAGATGTAAAGATGTGTAGATATACCTCTCATCTATAGAGTAAGATGTAAAGATGTATAGATATGCCTCTCATCTATAAAGAGGAATATAGAGATGTAAAGATGTATAGATATACCTCTCACCTATAAGAGAAATATAGAGATGTAAAGATGTATAGATATGCCTCTCATCTATAAGAAGAATATAGAGCTGTAAAGATGTATAGATATACCTCTCATCTATAAAGAGGAATATGTAAAGATGTATAGATATGCCTCTCATCTATAAAGAGGAATTTAGAGATGTAAAGATGTATAGATATGACTCTCATCTATAAAGAGGAATATAGAGATGTAAAGATGTATAGATATGCCTCTCATCTATAAGAGGAAGATGTAAAGATGTATAGATATGCCTCTCATCTATAAAGAGGAATATAGAGATGTAAAGATGTATAGATATGCCTCTCATCTATAAAGAGGAAGATAGAGATGTATAGATGTATAGATATACCTCTGATCTATAAAGAGGAATATAGAGATGTGTAGATGTATAGATATACCTCTCATCTATAAAGAGGAAGATGTAAATATGTATAGATATGCCTCTCATCTATAAAGAGGAATATAGAGATGTAAAGATGTATAGTTATGCCTCTCATCTATAAGAGGAATATAGAGATGTAAATATGTATAGATATGCCTCTCATCTATAAAGAGGAATACAGAGATGTAAAGATTTATAGATATACCTCTCATCTATAAGAGGAATATAGAGATGTAAATATGTATAGATATGCCTCTCATCTATAAAGAGGAAGATGTAAAGATGTATAGATATGCCTCTCATCTATAAAGAGGAAGATGTAAAGATGTATAGATGTATAGATATACCTCTCATCTATAAAGAGGAATATAGAGATGTAAAGATGTATAGATATGCTTCTCATCTATAAGAGGAATATAGAGATGTAAAGATGTATAGATATACCTCTCATCTATAAGAGGAATATAGAGATGTAAAGATGTATAGATATGCCTCTCATCTATAAAGAGGAAGATGTAAAGATGTATAGATATGCCTCATCTATAAAGAGGATTAAAGTGATGTATAGATGTATAGATATGCCTCTCATCTATAAAGAGGAATATAGAGATGTGTAGATATACCTCTAATCTATAAGAGGAATATAGAGATGTAAAGATATATATATATACCTCTCATCTATAAAGAGGAATATAGAGATGGAAAGATGTATAGATATACCTCTCATCTATAAAGAGGAATATAGAGATGGAAAGATGTATAGATATACCTATCATCTATAAAGAGGAATATAAAGATGTAAAGATGTATAGATATGCCTCTCATCTATAAAGAGGAAGATGTAAAGATGTATAGATTTGCCTCTCATCTATAAGAGGAATATAGAGATGTAAAGATGTATAGATATGCCTCTCATCTATAAGAAGAATATAGAGATGTAAAGATGTATAGATATACATCTCATCTATGGGGGAATATGTAAAGATGTATAGATATGCCTCTCATCTATAAGAGGAAGATGTAAAGATGTATAGATATGCCTCTCACCTATAAAGAGGAACATAGAGATGTAAAGATGTATAGATATACCTCTCATCTATAAAGAGGAAGATGTAAAGATGTATAGATATACCTCTCATCTATAAGAGGAATATAGATATGTAAAGATGTATAGATATGCCTCTCATCTATAAGAAGAATATAGAGATGTAAAGATTTATAGATATACCTCTCATCTATAGAGGAAGATGTAAAGATGTATAGATATACCTCTCATCTATAAGAGGAATATAGAGATGTAAAGATGTATAGATATGCCTCTCATCTATAAGAAGAATATAGATATGTAAAGATGTATAGATATACCTCTCATCTATAGAGGAAGATGTAAAGATGTATAGATATGCCTCTCATCTATAAAGAGGAATATAGAGATGTAAAGATGTATAGATATACCTCTCATCTATAAGAGGACAATAGAGATGTAAAGATGTATAGATATACCTCTCATCTATAAAGAGGAATATAGAGATGTAAAGATGTATAGATATGCCTCTCATCTATAAGAGGAATATAGAGATGTAAAGATGTATAGATATACCTCTCATCTATAAAGAGGAATATAGAGATGGAAAGATGTATAGATATACCTCTCATCTATAAAGAGGAATATAGAGATGGAAAGATGTATAGATATACCTATTATCTATAAAGAGGAATATAGAGATGTAAAGATGTATAGATATGCCTCTCATCTATAAAGAGGAAGATGTAAAGATGTATAGATATGCCTCTCATCTATAAGAGGAATATAGAGATGTAAAGATGTATAGATATGGCTCTCATCTATAAGAAGAATATAGAGATGTAAAGATGTATAGATATACCTCTCATCTATGGAGGAAGATGTAAAGATGTATAGATATGCCTCTCATCTATAAGAGGAAGATGTAAAGATGTATAGATATGCCTCTCATCTATAAAGAGGAACATAGAGATGTAAAGATGTATAGATATACCTCTCATCTATAAAGAGGAAGATGTACAGATGTATAGATATACCTCTCATCTATAAGAGGAATATAGAGATGTAAAGATGTATAGATATGCCTCTCATCTATAAAGAGGAATATAGAGATGTAAAGATGTATAGATATACCTCTCATCTATAAGAGGAATATAGAGATGTAAAGATGTATAGATATGCCTCTCATCTATAAGAGGAAGATGTAAAGATGTATAGATATGCCTCTCATCTATAAAGAGGAATATAGAGATGGAAAGATGTATAGATATACCTCTCATCTATAAAGAGGAAGATGTACAGATGTATAGATATGCCTCTCATCTATAAGAAGAATATAGAGATGTAAAGATGTGTAGATATACCTCTCATCTATAGAGTAAGATGTAAAGATGTATAGATATGCCTCTCATCTATAAAGAGGAATATAGAGATGTAAAGATGTATAGATATACCTCTCACCTATAAGAGAAATATAGAGATGTAAAGATGTATAGATATGCCTCTCATCTATAAGAAGAATATAGAGCTGTAAAGATGTATAGATATACCTCTCATCTATAAAGAGGAATATGTAAAGATGTATAGATATGCCTCTCATCTATAAAGAGGAATTTAGAGATGTAAAGATGTATAGATATGACTCTCATCTATAAAGAGGAATATAGAGATGTAAAGATGTATAGATATGCCTCTCATCTATAAGAGGAAGATGTAAAGATGTATAGATATGCCTCTCATCTATAAAGAGGAATATAGAGATGTAAAGATGTATAGATATGCCTCTCATCTATAAAGAGGAAGATAGAGATGTATAGATGTATAGATATACCTCTGATCTATAAAGAGGAATATAGAGATGTGTAGATGTATAGATATACCTCTCATCTATAAAGAGGAAGATGTAAATATGTATAGATATGCCTTTCATCTATAAAGAGGAATATAGAGATGTAAAGATGTATAGTTATGCCTCTCATCTATAAGAGGAATATAGAGATGTAAATATGTATAGATATGCCTCTCATCTATAAAGAGGAATACAGAGATGTAAAGATTTATAGATATACCTCTCATCTATAAGAGGAATATAGAGATGTAAATATGTATAGATATGCCTCTCATCTATAAAGAGGAAGATGTAAAGATGTATAGATATGCCTCTCATCTATAAAGAGGAAGATGTAAAGATGTATAGATGTATAGATATACCTCTCATCTATAAAGAGGAATATAGAGATGTAAAGATGTATAGATATGCTTCTCATCTATAAGAGGAATATAGAGATGTAAAGATGTATAGATATACCTCTCATCTATAAGAGGAATATAGAGATGTAAAGATGTATAGATATGCCTCTCATCTATAAAGAGGAAGATGTAAAGATGTATAGATATGCCTCATCTATAAAGAGGATTAAAGTGATGTATAGATGTATAGATATGCCTCTCATCTATAAAGAGGAATATAGAGATGTGTAGATATACCTCTAATCTATAAGAGGAATATAGAGATGTAAAGATATATATATATACCTCTCATCTATAAAGAGGAATATAGAGATGGAAAGATGTATAGATATACCTCTCATCTATAAAGAGGAATATAGAGATGGAAAGATGTATAGATATACCTATCATCTATAAAGAGGAATATAAAGATGTAAAGATGTATAGATATGCCTCTCATCTATAAAGAGGAAGATGTAAAGATGTATAGATTTGCCTCTCATCTATAAGAGGAATATAGAGATGTAAAGATGTATAGATATGCCTCTCATCTATAAGAAGAATATAGAGATGTAAAGATGTATAGATATACATCTCATCTATGGGGGAATATGTAAAGATGTATAGATATGCCTCTCATCTATAAGAGGAAGATGTAAAGATGTATAGATATGCCTCTCACCTATAAAGAGGAACATAGAGATGTAAAGATGTATAGATATACCTCTCATCTATAAAGAGGAAGATGTAAAGATGTATAGATATACCTCTCATCTATAAGAGGAATATAGATATGTAAAGATGTATAGATATGCCTCTCATCTATAAGAAGAATATAGAGATGTAAAGATTTATAGATATACCTCTCATCTATAGAGGAAGATGTAAAGATGTATAGATATACCTCTCATCTATAAGAGGAATATAGAGATGTAAAGATGTATAGATATGCCTCTCATCTATAAGAAGAATATAGATATGTAAAGATGTATAGATATACCTCTCATCTATAGAGGAAGATGTAAAGATGTATAGATATGCCTCTCATCTATAAAGAGGAATATAGAGATGTAAAGATGTATAGATATACCTCTCATCTATAAGAGGACAATAGAGATGTAAAGATGTATAGATATGCCTCTCATCTATAAGAGGAAGATGTAAAGATGTATAGATATGCCTCTCATCTATAAAGAGGAATATAGAGATGTAAAGATTTATAGATATACCTCTCATCTATAAGAGGAATATAGAGATGTAAAGATGTATAGATATGCCTCTCATCTATAAGAGGAAGATGTAAAGATGTATAGATATGCCTCTCATCTATAAAGAGGAATATAGAGATGGAAAGATGTATAGATATACCTATCATCTATAAGAGGAATATAGAGATGTAAAGATGTATAGATATGCCTCTCATCTATAAGAGGAAGATGTAAAGATGTATAGATATGCCTCTCATCTATAAAGAGGAATATAGAGATGTAAAGATGTATATATATGCCTCTCATCTATAAAGAGGAAGATGTAAAGATGTATAGATATGCCTCTCATCTATAAAGAGGAATATAGAGATGTAAAGGTGTATAGATATGCCTCTCATCTATAAAGAGGAAGATGTAAAGATGTATAGATATGACTCTCATCTATAAAGAGGAAGGAGAGGTATATGTGACTATCTTTATTTATTCATGACCGATGTCAGTACGGGAGGATGAGAACCCAGATCTCAACATCTCACATCACACTGAGCAGCAGTCTGAGGGAAGACAAGCACTCACTGTATGGTAGTCTGTGACGTTATATGACTTTGAATGTATGTCTAAAAAACAAGAACTATTCATTTACATCACAAAAATAATTTCTGAACAGATACAGTAAAGGCATCATCATCACTATCACCATCATCACCATCACCATCGTCATCATCATCACCATCATCATCATCATCATCATCATTACCATCATCATCACCATCATCGTCATCATCATCATCAGTCATGAGTCATCATCATCCCCATCATCATCATCACCATATCACCATCAACATTGTCCTCATCATCAGTCATCATCACCATCTTCGTCATCATCATCATCACCATCTTCTTCATCATCATCATCGTCGTCATCATCACCATCGTCGTCATCATCATCATCAGCCCAATCATCATCATCACCATTAACACCATCAACATCGTCATCATCATCAGTCATCATCACCATCTTCGTCATCATCATCATCATCATCATCATCGTCGTCATCGTCATCATCACGATCAAATACACTCATAATACATACACTATTATTCCATGTAGGCCTAATGCAGTCCAGTATAAGAAGGGTACAGTACATTACAGTACAGTGTAGTATCAAGGTACAGTACATTACAGTACAGTATTAGCAGGGTACAGTAAATTACAGTACAATACAGTACAGTCCAGTATTAGCAGGGTACAGTACATTAAAATAAACCTACATAAAAATACAACCACTGTATGTTTCAATATGAACATCTCCACATGGCCAATCTTCCCTATAGGCCTACATTAAAATACAACCACGCTATATCAAGGGCACCTATAGGCTAATTAGTGTGGTCTCAATCAAATGATCCATAGCCTTTAAGCTATATGCTACGAAGTGCATGCTCAGAGAAGCACAGAGCAAAGTTATATTTCTAAGATAGCTGCTGGGATGGTGTAAATAAAACTAGGCTGTCTTACACACTGCAATGGATATTCCAACCCTGAGCCCCGGCCTGCTCTGCTCTTGCTGATCAAAAACGTTTTTGTGTGCTGCCTAACCAATGGATGTGCTGTGTAGGCCTATGGTGGCAGTTCAAGAGGAGAGTCAAAGGCTTCTTCAAAAAATAATTTTTGATTAGGCATAGTCCCAAAGAAATCACTATCTTGCGCCTCTAGCCTATGTTCTGTTCAGTTTGAGAAGTAGAGCACAATGGTGAGAAGGAGGACTACTATAATTCATGTTATTAAAAACAATATGTTCCATAATGTATTTATCAGAGTAACTTACATTGTGGTGCTGAAACTTGAAGCAGCAGCCGCGGCTCATGGTGCTGAAAGTAGGCAAATTCGAGTAGACATAATTCATTTAAACTGTCTTCATTTTAATTAGACTTTACTAACAAGAGGGCTTTGTGTTGGACCCTATTTCTTCCTATTTAAGAAATAAAAGGTAGGCCTACCTGGCAGCTATAAGCTGCTATATCCATAGGTTTTTGTCGGTCAATTCCTCTGCCCACCATGCACTCTTTAAATAGCCTACCTCTGTGTCAATGAAGGGCTGTTAAATTGAAACCAAGACATGAATTGAGGGGTATGAGGAGGTATGACATAGGCCTACCTTTTTAAAGAAAATAGCCAAAAGTACAGGTCTACTCCTTGTTAGCTTAAGATTTTGAAGAAAATAAAACAGATGCGATTATATAAAGTGATGTATAACAGCGCTTTGATCCGCGATACACAGGAAAGACGTGACTCGGATGCATATGGAATTATCATTGTTTCGTTTCTTTGACATCCAGAGGCTTAGCTACAACCTTCTATAGCCGAAGATACAAAAACAATACTTGGGAAGTAATCTAATTCTGTCACTATCAATTGATTAAGTTATTAATTTGCTGTACAATATACGATTTTTAAACCCAGACAGCTTTTAGGGAAACACTTGTGACCTTCTCTCGTTGGGTTAAACCTAACTTTTAAAAGTACCATGTTCAGATTCCTAATGACATCTCAGATTTAATTATTTGCAAACAGGGACAGTTTCGTTTCAAACAATACACACTGATTTGGCATTGGAGAAATATTATAAGATGAACACATAGGCATATCTCCCTGTCCATTCTTTAACTGTCATTTCAGTCATTTGTGTGGTATTAAAAAATAATATGCTAATATGTAAAATTATGTAGAATTGCATGAAATGTTTATAAAAGGCAAATGTTTTCTTGCAAATACAATAAATAAATGAACGCAAGGTTTTTACTATAAAGGAGATCTTTCCACCCCTCCTCTTGTCCTCGGTGGTCTGCGAACCCACAACCTTCTGGCCCGCAGCCCTGTGCGCTATCAACATTTCTACACTGCCACGTAATGCAAACAAGACTAAGCACAGTTTCTAATGCTGCATATCTAAGGCTCTGGTCTGTCCAAGAAGTGAGGGTAAACGGTAGACATGTTCTCTGCTATTCACTTTGTTTTAAGGATTCTTTTGGCTCTAGGGGAGGGTCACTTGTTTTTTTTTTAAGCGTTCAGGGAGGGTTTAGGTAAAATATGTTTTGCTGAAGGGAGGGCCATCCCATTTTCATTTCAGAGGTCCGATTTTCTCCATGTAACCCTTATTATAAATAACGTTCACTCCCTTAGTAATGCCTAGGAATACAAATGTGAACGCTATGTAATTTGAGAAAATAGATATCTATGTGAAGAGTTGATGATTTTATGCAATTCATCATTACAACTGACTGAACAGTCGCTGATGCTACGTGTCACTAGAGTGTAGGGCCAATGGGAGGTCAGATTCTCCCTATAGAATTACCTCTTCGAGTCCCAAAAGGCAACCTATTCCCTACATAGTGCACTACTTTTGACCAGAGCCCTATGGACGCTGGTCAAAAGTAGTGCACTAAATAGGGAATAGGGTGTCATTTGGGACGTAAACTCAGTCTCTAGGGAAACAGACCTGGAGGTCTCTGGGGAAGGATAATGATGATAACAAGGCAACAGACTGAAGACTGTTTTACTGTTCTAACAGCATTAGCAATGAATTAATGAAAACACCAGGGGCATAGCACTGTTATTAAACACAAGCCGTGTTCACATCAGTCTTCTAGAACCGGGTTAAGTGTTCAAACTTAGGTTCTGAATGTCCCAACTCTGTTGATATCCATCCTGACCTAACTTGATTAACCTGGCCTGTGACCTCTGGCCATGGTTGTAGACCCTGGCTGTGACCCAACCTCTGGCCACGCGTGACCCCACTCTCCGAGGGAGAGTTGGGATATGCAAAAAACTAATTTCCAATTCACACATTAATACATATTAATACACACTTGTACAAGACAAATATAAGCACCCACCAAATTATTATTATTATTATTATTATTATTATTATTATTATTATTATTATTATTATTATTAACCTGTTAGTGTGGACAAGGCTAAACTGTAGATGTTACTGCAATCATAATCTTGGCGAGTAATCTTCAAATATGAATGGCTGACACAGATTGTAATTATTCCTATTAATTTGCCTGCTATAATAAGCAAGAGGACTGAAGAGTGTAGCCAGTTGTGATGGTTGTCAGAGAGAAGTGGAAGAGTTAAGTGCCCGGATCGCAAATCAGAATACCGCCCTAAGTTTTCACATTTCCTGCTTTATTTTATTATTTATTGTGGTGATGTGCAATTTAAACGTGAGAGGCACTGATGATTTTCCACATAATGGATCGTTGTATACCGCTGCTCTGAATTGATAGGTCCGCTCTTCTGAAGTAGCTCTCGACAGGCACTCTACTGTACCTCACTGAGGCTGCTGCTATTCTGTGAGGACACATGAATAACATTCCCTGACATCATTATGATTTTAAAAAATGGAAGCACTCAGGTTTGACCAGTTGTTGTTAGAAGCAGAGAACACATTGTAGACTTCTAAAGGAGATGCAAGGAGAATAATATGGAATGGAGAGGAGAGGAAGGGGAGAGGAGAGGAGGTGGAGAGGAGGTGGAGAGGAGAGGAGAGGAGAGGAGAGGAGAGGAGAGGAGAGGAGAGGAGAGGAGAGGAGAGGAGAGGAGAGGAGAGGAGAGGAGAGGAGAGGAGAGGAGAGGAGAGGAGAGGAGAGGAGAGGAGAGGAGAGGAGAGGAGACAGCGTGGAGAGGAGAGGGAGACAGCGTGGAGAGGAGAGGGAGAGGAGAGGAGAGGGAGACAGCGTGGAGAGTAGAGGGAGACAGCGTGGAGAGGAGAGGGAGAGGAGAGGAGAGGAGAGGAGAGGAGAGGAGAGGAGAGGAGAGGAGAGGAGAGGAGAGGAGAGGAGAGGAGAGGAGAGGAGAGGAGAGGAGAGGAGAGGAGAGGAGAGGAGAGGAGAGGAGAGGAGAGGAGAGGAGAGGAGAGGAGAGGAGAGGAGAGGAGAGGAGAGGAGAGGAGAGGAGAGGAGAGGGAGACAGCGTGGAGAGGAGAGGGAGACAGCGTGGAGAGGAGAGGGAGAGGAGAGGAGAGCGAGACAGCGTGGAGAGTAGAGGGAGACAGCGTGGAGAGGGAGAGGAGAGGAGAGGAGAGGAGAGGAGAGGAGAGGAGAGGAGAGGAGAGGAGAGGAGAGGAGAGGAGAGGAGAGGAGAGGAGAGGAGAGGAGAGGAGAGGAGAGGAGAGGAGAGGAGAGGAGAGGAGAGGAGAGGAGAGGAGAGGAGAGGGAGCCAGCGTGGAGAGTAGAGGGAGACAGCGTGGAGAGGAGAGGAGAGGAGAGGAGAGGAGAGGAGAGGAGAGGAGAGGAGAGGAGAGGAGAGGAGAGGAGAGGAGAGGAGAGGAGAGGAGAGGAGAGGAGAGGAGAGGAGAGGAGAGGAGAGGAGAGAGAGGGAGACAGCGTGGAGAGGAGAGGAGAGGAGAGGAGAGGAGAGGAGAGGAGAGGAGAGGAGAGGAGAGGAGAGGAGAGGAGAGGAGAGGAGAGGAGAGGAGAGGAGAGGAGAGGAGAGGAGAGGAGAGGAGAGGGAGAGGGAGACCGAGTGAAGAGGAGAGAACGTGAGGGAGACAGAAGATGTGATGACTGGTTGTTTGAATTATAGTACTGTACTGTACTGGGCTTTTGATGCTGCTGCTGCTGCTGCTGCTGATGATGATGATGGTGAAGATGATGATGATATTGATGATGATGATGATGATGATGATACATCTAACCATATTTTCTCCTAGTCCTGCTTTCTCCCCAAACGTTTCTATCACATAGAAAGCCAATTGTTATACTGTATATTTGTGACATTCTAATACTGTATTGGACAACAACAAAAAAAGCTGAGAATTGATTACTTCCTGCTGGCAATCATCTGGACTTGATGATCAAGCAAAAGGCTGATCAAACAGCTGGACTCAGACGTTCATGTAGCACAAACAGTGTCAGTGCAAAGATCACTGAACTGTTTCAACACGCAAAGCAGAAAACACACCTCACTAAATCAATGGGTATGTTCACATCCTTTATTGCTGAATGTGCTCTTCATTCATTTGTCCTCAAGCTACTGGACTCAGTGATGCTTCGCAGCTGATACGACACAAACTATGAGCACTGAGGAACACAAGGCCTCCTGAATAGATTAGACCCCTTTTGTGTGTGTGTGTGTGTGTGTGTGTGTGTGTGACCCATCTTCCAGTCATGGTTGTAATGTGCTGTAGTATCTATTGGATCAGCAGGGTAGCAGGACAGAAGGTAAGGTCATTGAACTGCATACTGGCAGTCAGTACAAAGAGTACCGCTGAAGGGGATTTATTTAGGGATCGCTTCTTCAACTGAAACTTGTTGTTTTTACGCTGAGGGAGGAGGGAGGTGGGGGTTTGGAGTGAGCTGAGAGAGAGTTGGGAGGTGGGGGGGTTGGAGTGAGAGAGAGAGAGAGAGAGGAGAGAGAGAGAGAGAGAGAGGTGGGAGGTGGGGGGTTGGAGAGAGAGAGAGAGAGAGAGAGAGAGAGAGGTGGGAGGTGGGGGGTTGGAGTGAGAGAGAGAGAGGAGGGAGGTGGGGGTTTGGAGTGAGAGAGAGAGAGAGAGAGAGAGAGAGGTGGGAGGTGGGGGGTTGGAGTGAGAGAGAGAGAGAGAGAGGAGGAGGTGGGGGTTTAGAGTGAGAGAGAGAGGAGGGAGGTGTGGGTTTGGAGTGAGAGAGAGAGGAGGGAGGTGGGGGTTTGGAGTGAGAGAGAGGAGGAGGTGGGGGTTTGTAGTGAGAGATAGAGGAGGGAGATGGGGTTTGGAGTGAGAGAGAGGAGGGAGGTGGGGTTTGGAGTGAGAGAGAGAGGAGGGAGATGGGGGTTTGGAGTGAGAGAGAGAGAGAGAGAGAGAGAGAGAGAGAGAGAGAGAGAGAGAGGGAGGGAGGTGGGGGTTTGGAGGGGGAGAGAGAGGAAGGAGGTGGGGGTTTGGAGTGAGAGGGAGAGGAGGGAGGTGGGGGTTTGGAGTGTGAGAGAGGAGGGAGGTGGGGGTTGGAGTGAGAGAGAGGAGGGAGGTGGGGGTTTGGAGTGAGAGAGAGAGGAGGGAGGTGGGGGTTTGGAGTGAGAGAGAGGAGGGAGGTGGGGGTTTGGAGTGAGAGAGAGAGAGAGAGAGAGAGAGAGGTGGGAGGTGGGGGGTTGGAGTGAGAGAGAGAGAGAGAGAGGAGGGAGGTGGGGGTTTAGAGTGAGAGAGAGAGGAGGGAGGTGTGGGTTTGGAGTGAGAGAGAGAGGAGGGAGGTGGGGTTTGGAGTGAGAGAGAGGAGGGAGGTGGGGGTTTGTAGTGAGAGATAGAGGAGGGAGATGGGGGTTGTGAGTGAGAGAGAGGAGGGAGGTGGGGGTTTGGAGTGAGAGAGAGAGGAGGGAGATGGGGGTTTGGAGTGAGAGAGGAGAGAGAGAGAGAGAGAGAGAGAGAGAGAGAGAGGAGGGAGGTGGGGGTTTGGAGGGGGAGAGAGAGGAAGGAGGTGGGGGTTTGGAGTGAGAGGGAGAGGAGGGAGGTGGGGGTTTGGAGTGTGAGAGAGGAGGGAGGTGGGGGTTTGGAGTGAGAGAGAGGAGGGAGGTGGGGGTTTGGAGTGAGAGAGAGAGGAGGGAGGTGGGGGTTTGGAGTGAGAGAGAGGAGGGAGGTGGGGGTTTGGAGTGAGAGAGAGGAGGGAGGTGGGGGTTTGGAGTGAGAGAGAGGAGGGAGGTGGGGGTTTGGAGTGAGAGAGAGGAGGGAGGTGGGGGTTTGGAGTGAGAGATAGAGGAGGGAGATGGGGGTTTGGAGTGAGAGAGAGGAGGGAGGTGGGGGGTTGGAGTGAGAGAGAGAGAGAGAGAGAGGAGGGAGATGGGGGTTTGGAGTGAGAGAGAGAGAGGAGGGAGGTGGGGGTTTGGAGTGAGGAGAGAGAGAGAGAGAGAGAGAACGAGAGGAAGGAGGTGGGTTT
>NW_028162696.1:0-24356 GCF_964263955.1 Coregonus lavaretus | reverse complement strand
GATAGGGAATAGGGAAGAGATGTAGCCGTGGACTCCAGTTGCCAGAAGATGATGGAGGATTCAAAAACACCCTGTCTCCCCGACGTCTTAGGGATTTAGAGGGGATCAGTACCTCTGTCAAGACTCACTAGACGACAGTGACACAATGGAGAGGACATTCCATACTGATCATACACACTCACACAAGCATGCACACACACACACACACACACACACACACACACTGTGAGATGACACCATTCTCCTGACTGTGTTCGGTTTTGAGCTCCAGCATAGTGATGGATGGCATGGATTACCCCTCTGACAGTGGGATTCACCACCACCGCCTGGCACGCACGCATGCACGCACACACACACACACACACACACACACACACACGCACGCACGCACGCACGCACGCACACACACACACAGACGCACGCACGCACGCACGCACACACACACACACACACACACACACACACGCACGCACGCACGCACGCACACACACACGCACACACACAGACGTTCTGGTGATCTCTTCAGCATTGCCAACCCCATCACCCTGTATAAGTGCCAGCCTCCAGGCCAACATCCATCAGTCACCCAGCCCCTGGGGAGCAGGCAGCCTTTCCACCCCAGCCTTGAGCACTGCTGCCTGGGAACAGAGAGAGAGGAGAGGTGGGGGAGGCCTGGAGGACCAGAGACAGGGTCTGTTTAGTTGTTGTGCGGTGTCTTAAAGTACATGATGGGAACATATTTGGACCAGGCTTTAGCGCCTGGATATTACCAGCGGATTACTTAGAACAATGACACACACACACAGTACAAAATACAAGGTCATATCCATGTTTCTCTCTCTCTCTGTTAGGGGTCAATCTGATGTTAATTGATAACACATGTATCTTTGGATTTTCCCAGCTGAGCAATCTCCACGGAAACGCATCCTTACTCCACAGGAAAACATCCCAAGGTAGAAGCTTGACCATCTGCTAGGGCACCAAGACCATGAACCAAAACAGCCAGTTAAATTGATTTGAAAACCGAAAAACAGTAGCTATAGTATGTGTGTGTGTGTGTGTGTGTGTGTGTGTGTGTGTGTGTGGTTACCGTGCCCTTTTGATTATAACATAGAACTACTGGCCTGTTGAGTCATTGTTCCTAGTAATCCACTGATAATATCAAGACGCAGAAGCCTGGTCCAAACAGACCCTGTCTCAGGTCATGTTTGATTAGGAGTCAATCTGATGTTAATTGATAACACATGTATCTTTGGATTTTCCCAGCTGAGCAATCTCCATGGAAACGCATCCTTACTCCACAGGAAAACATCCCAAGGTAGAGGCTGCTCCTCCCATCTGGTTTAGCAGCTCCTCCCATTTGGTCCAGCTCCTCCCATATGGTCTAGCAGCTCCTCCCATCTGGTCTGGCAGCTCCTCCCATCTGGTCTAGCAGCTCCTCCCATCTGGTCTAGCAGCTCCTCCAATTTGGTCCAGCTCCTCCCATCTGGTCTAGCAGCTCCTCCCATCTGGTCTAGCAGCTCCTCCCATTTGGTCCAGCTCCTCCCATCTGGTCTAGTAGCTCCTCCCATCTGGTCTAGCAGCTCCTCCCATCTGGTCTAGCAGCTCCTCCCATTTGGTCCAGCTCCTCCCATCTGGTCTAGCAGCTCCTCCCATCTGGTCTAGCAGCTCCTCCCATCTGGTCTAGCAGCTCCTCCCATCTGGTCTAGCAGCTCCTCCCATCTGGTCTAGTAGCTCCTCCCATCTGGTTTAGCAGCTCCTCCCATTTGGTCTAGCAGCTCCTCCCATCTGGTCTAGCAGCTCCTCCCATCTGGTCTAGTAGCTCCTCCCATCTGGTTTAGCAGCTCCTCCCATCTGGTCTAGCAGCTCCTCCCATCTGGTCTAGTAGCTCCTCCCATCTGGTCTAGCAGCTCCTCCCATTTGGTCCAGCTCCTCCCATCTGGTCTAGTAGCTCCTCCCATCTGGTCTAGCAGCTCCTCCCATCTGGTTTAGCAGCTCCTCCCATCTGGTCTAGCAGCTCCTCCCATTTGGTCTAGCAGCTCCTCCCATCTGGTCTAGCAGCTCCTCCCATTTGGTCCAGCTCCTCCCATCTGGTCTAGGAGCTCCTCCCATCTGGTCTAGTAGCTCCTCCCATCTGGTCTAGCAGCTCCTCCCATCTGGTCTAGCAGCTCCTCCCATCTGGTCTAGCAGCTCCTCCCATCTGGTCTAGCAGCTCCTCCCATTTGGTCCAGCTCCTCCCATCTGGTCTAGTAGCTCCTCCCTTGCCTCCCTCTTTCTTTGAGGATTTTCTGTTTATCTTTTGGGCATTTAGGTTCTTGCTTTACAGAGCGTCCGCACCAGGCCTAGAATTTTTCGTGATTTTAGGGGAAAGGCCATTTGGACTTCAAGAGGTGCCCAATCTGCCAGGGCGCCAAGTCCACCTGCTAGGACACCAAGGCCATGAACCAAAACAGCCAGTTAAATCGATTTGAAAACCGAAAAACAGTAGCTATTCTCTTCAGAAAAACACAAGTGTATGTAAATGTTCATAAATAATTATCCTACTTGTGAAAGTGTAGGTGGTATTGGCTACAGCCTGTCAGGTCAAAGTGTAGGTGATAGTCTATGGTATTGGCTACAGCCTGTCATGTCCAGACAGATGCTGACATGAGGGAGGCCCCTGAACATGTAACCAAACTTTAATTAGACTTTTAATGACATACAGTTTATATAGGCTAAACACCAGTGTGTGTGTGTGTGTGTGTGTTTGTGTTTGTGTGTGTGTGTTAATAATAATAATAATATGCCATTTAGCAGATGCTTTTATCCAAAGCGACTTACAGTCATGCGTGCATAATTATTATTTTTTTGTGTATGGGTGGTCCCGGGGATCGAACCCACTACCCTGGCGTTACAAGCGCCGTGCTCTACCAGCTGAGCTACAGAGGACCACACTGTTTGTGTGTGTCTGTGTGTGTCTGTGTGTGTGTGTTTTTTTAAAATCTGATTTTAACAGAACTACTGGCCTGTTGAGTCATTGTTCCTAGTAATCCACTGGTAATATCAAGGCCAATGCCTGTCGCGCACCGCAACATCACCCACTTTACAATCTGAGCGGAGGCTTTTAAACGTAAAAAAAAACAAAAAACGCTTGTATTAATTTGGGATCTATCGCAATATTTATTTCTCACACAGAAGGACAAGCTGACCAACAGAATAGGTAAACTTTTGTACTATGGGGGATATTAGATTGACATAGGCTGGTGCTTTTGCTGTTTGTTACTCGTCTTGTTGGCTGACGAAAAATAAATGCGGACATTTCTAATTTCGAGGCGCATATTGAAAATGTTAGATGAGAAAGACGTCACACCCGGACGAGTCTGTCTTCGCTAGAGGCCTAAAGCTGCAACGGACCCGATCACGTGGCTCGCTCAGATATCTCAATTCTTATTAGCCAATGTCCGTCACGTGATCGGGTCCGTTGCAGCTCCGCAGTAGGCCTCTAGCGAAGACAGACTCGTCCGGGTGTGACGTCTTTCTCATCTAACATTTTCAATATGCGCCTCGAAATTAGAAATGTCCGCATTTATTTTTCGTCAGCCAACAAGACGAGTAACAAACAGCAAAAGCACCAGCCTTCAGAGCACCGCGCGATTGGCAGCAGGGAGAAGGGAAATATAATTATATTCACCCAAGGGCACAACGGCCACTTTGGCCGCAATTACATGATTGTTCAAAAGCCAATTTATGCTTGATCTGAAAATGTGGTTGGAGGCTTTGTATGGAGGGTGTGACACAATTGCGGAGCCTCTGGAGACATGTAGAAAGCTCTGTACCGCATCGCCGTGCGCCTCTCAAATGTTGTACCAATGCGGAGGGCTCCATATGGCTTCACATTGACATGATTGGTTGACGGTAGGTGGGAGCGATATGTCCTGTATAAACACAAACTCACTTCCTTGACCACTTCCTTCATAATAGCTCAGGTCTTCACCACTAAGCGGAAGAAGTATGAAAGCCCCTGACATCTGCGGAGGCTGCCCCTGTAGTAAATGCTGCAAGGTCACTTCAGATGTCGGATTGACCATGCAGAGCCTTTTAGGGTTCTAGACAATTCTTTGCTTCCTTTTAGTTCTGTGTTAAGACATTTTAACTCCTTATAAATACAATGGAAGGAGATCAGAAAAATATAAACTAACCTTTCTCGCTTATTTATTTTATTCTATGGGTTTGTGAGACGCTCCAAAACGTCAGGGGGATCCGAGGGACACAGAGGGCGAACACACACACACACACACAGAAACAAACACTCACTGACACACACGACAGTGCTTTGGAGATACAGAAGCTATTTATAGTATGATGTCAGTTATTTTTACGCTCGTCAAAACGTTCCATTACTGTGTGAGTGTTGCTGCAGTATTTTAGAGCAAAAGTCAAACTTTCTCTTTCATTACATTTTAGTCATTTAGCAGACGCTCTTATCCAGAGCGACTTACAGTTAGTGAATACATATATATATTATTATTATTTATTTTTTTACTGGCCCCCCGTGGGAAACGAACCCACACCCCTGGCGTTGCAAACGCCATGCTCTATCAACTGAGCTACATCCCTGCCGGCCATTCCCTCCCCTACCCTGGGCCAATTGTGCACCGCCCATGAGTCTCCCGGTCGCGGCCGGCTGCGACAGAGCCTGGATTCGAACCAGGATCTCTAGTGGCACAGTTAGCACTGCGATGCAGTGCCTTAGACCACTGCGCCACTCAGGAGTACATAGTGTGTGTGTCTGGGTAATCTGTGACTCTCCATCGCTCTCTCTGTGTCTCTCCCCCATCTCTCTCATCTCTCCCTCATCTCTCCCCCATATCACCCCCATCTCGCTCATCTCTCCCCCATCTCTCTCATCTCTCCCTCATCTCTCCCCCATATCACCCCCATCTCGCTCATCTCTCCCCCATATCACCCCCATCTCGCTCATCTCTCCCCCCATCTCGCTCATCTCTCCCCCATCTCTCCCCCCATCTCACTCATCTCTCCCCCATCTCGTTCATCTCTCCCTCATCTCTCCCCCATATCACCCCCATCTCGCTCATCTCTCCCCCATCTCGCTCATCTCTCCCCCATCTCTCCCCCCATCTCGCTCATCTCTCCCCCATCTCGTTCATCTCTCCCTCATCTCTCCCCCATATCACCCCCATCTCACTCATCTCTCCCCCATCTCTCCCCCATCTCGCTCATCTCCCCCCCCCACATCTTTCTCATCTCTCCCCATATCACCCCCATCTCTCCCCCCCATCTCCCTCATCTCTCCCCCATCTCTCTCATCTCCTCCCCCCCATCTCTCTCATCTCCTCCCCCCATCCCTCTCATCTCTCCCCCCATCTCTCTCATCTCCTCCCCCCATCTCTCTCATCTCTCCCCCCCATCTCTCTCATCCCCCCCCCCCCCATCTCTCCCCCATCTGCAGTGTATGAATGATGGTCGTGGTTTTTGTTCTTGGTTCTTTCGTTCTTGATTATTAACACCAATACTATATTACTGCAACTCGCTGTTGGCTGGGCTCCCTGCCTGTGCCATTAAACCCCTACAACTCATCCAGAACGCCGCAGCCCGTCTGGTGTTCGACCTTCCCAAGTTCTCTCACGTCACCCCGCTCCTCCGCACACTCCACTGGCTTCCAGTTGAAGCTTGCATCTGCTACAAGACCATGGTGCTTGCCTACGGAGCTGTGAGGGGAACGGCACCTCCGTACCTTCAGGCTCTGATCAGTCCCTACACCCAAACGAGGGCATTGCATTCTTCAACCTCTGGCCTGCTGGTCCCCCTACCTCTGCGGAAGCACAGTTCCCACTCAGCCCAGTCAAAACTGTTCGCTTCTCTGGCACCCCAATGGTGGAACAAGCTCCCTCACGACGCCAGGACAGCGGAGTCACTCACCACCTTCCGGAGACACTTGAAATCCCACCTCTTTAAGGAATACCTGGAATAGTATAAAAGTAATCCTTCTACCCCCCCCTTACCCCACCCCCACAAAAAAAATAAAGTATTTATATATATATATATATATATAAAACAAATGAAAAGTAAGAAAAATTAAAAATTAACAAATTAGAAAAAAAATAAAAAATAATAATAATAATTGTAAAGTGGTTATCCCACTGGCTATCATAAGGTGAATGCACCAATTTGTAAGTTGCTCTGGATAAGAGCGTCTGCTAAATGACATAAATTTAAATGTAAATGTATATAGATTGCAAAATAGTTGGGAAGAGATTTTTGACGTACCGATCCCATGGCATAGTGTTTATGAACTGATACGCAAAACGACGCCGGATTCAAAACATAGAATTGTTCAATTTAAATTATTATATAAAATTCTTGCTACCAATAGAATGTTATTTATATGGGGGATACAATCTTCCCAGCTCTGCAGATTTTGCTAACCCTGCAGATAGCATTACTGGGTGATCTGAAAAGTCAAATCGATCAATAATATAATAATACTTTTAGCAAAAATGTTTATTTTCAATTTACAATCTGTAGAAACAATGAGAATAGAAAGGTTCAGAACTTTTGTAAAACATCACAGTACAGTTGAAAAATATATGGCAAATAGAAATCCAATATGGATGGTGTTAAGAGATAGATTGGTGGTGTTGAATGGAGCTGAAGGATGGGACTAATAACAACTAACAACAAACAATAACAAGATAACTAATAATGTAAAGCATACTGTGTCCATAATAAGTATATAGGTTATAGGTTGGGAGCTTTTGTGAAAGAGCACAGTTAGAAAGATATGGCATATAGAAGCAAACCGGATGGACATCAAATCAAATCAAATTTTATTTGTCACATACATGTGTTTAGCAGATGTTATAGTGGGTGTAGCGAAATGCTTGTGCTTCTAGCTCCGACAGTGCAGTAATATCTAACAACTAATATCTAACAATTTCACAACATATACCCAATACACACAAAACTAGTAAGGAATGGGATTTAGGAATATATACATATATGGACGAGCAATGACAGAGCGGCATGGACTAAGATACAGTAGAATATTATAGAATAGAATGCAGTATATACATATGAGATGAGTAAGATATGGAAACATTATTAAAGTGACTAGTGTTCCATTTCTTAAAGAGGCCAGTGATTTCAATAGGCAGCAGCAGCCTCTAATGTGCTAGTGATGGCTATTTAACAGTCTGATGGCCTTGAGATAGAAGCTGTTTTTCATTCTCTCGGTCCCAGCTTTGATGCACCTGTACTGACCTCGCCTTCTGGATGACACCGGGGTGAACAGGCCGTGGCTCGGGTGGTTGATGTCCTTGATGATCTTTTTGGCCTTCCTGTGACATCGGGTGTTGTATGTGTCTTGGAGGGCGGGTAGTTTGCCCCCGGTAATGCGTTCGGCAGACCGCACCACCCTCTGGAGAGCCCTGCGGTTGCGGGCGGTGCAGTTGCCGTACCAGGCGGTGATACAGCCCGACAGGATGCTCTCAATTGTGCATCTGTAAAAGTTTGTGAGGGTTTTAGGTGCTAAGCCAAATTTCTTCAGCCTCCTGAGGTTGAAGAGGCTCTGTTGCGCCTTCTTCACCACACTGTCTGCGTGGGTGGACCATTTCAGTTTGTCGGTGATGTGTACGCCAAGGAACTTGAATCTTTCCACCTTCTCCACTGCGGCCCCGTCGATGTGGATAGGGGGGGTGCACCCTCTGCTGTTTCCTGAAGTCCACGATCATCTCCTTTGTTTTGTTGATGTTGAGTGAGAGGTTATTTTCCTGGCACCACATTCCCAGAGCCCTCACATGAAAATGATCGGAGAGGTTGAGGAAGTTCAGGAGTAAAATCAAAACAAAATATAATTATTGTAAAATTGACTGTGTCCATAAAATGTATGTAGTATAAGCTGGAAGGAGATGCCTAAGCATTGTTGTTCACTAGTTTACTCCAATTAGGGAAGGGGTGGTGGGGTTGGAAAGTAATAAAGGGAAATATATTTAAAAAAAGGATATGTATATGTATGTGTATGTATGTACAGTGGGGGAAAAAAGTATTTAGTCAGCCACCAATTGTGCAAGTTCTCCCACTTAAAAAGATGAGAGAGGCCTGTAATTTTCATAATAGGTACACGTCAACTATGACGGACAAAATGAGAAAAAAAAATCCAGAAAATCACATTGTAGGGTTTTTAATGAATTTATTTGCAAATGATGGTGGAAAATAAGTATTTGGTCAATAACAAAAGTTTCTCAATACTTTGTTATATACCCTTTGTTGGCAATGACACAGGTCAAACGTTTTCTGTAAGTCTTCACAAGGTTTTCACACACTGTTGCTGGTATTTTGGCCCATTCCTCCATGCAGATCTCCTCTAGAGCAGTGATGTTTTGGGGCTGTCGCTGGGCAACACGGACTTTCAACTCCCTCCAAAGATTTTCTATGGGGTTGAGATCTGGAGACTGGCTAGGCCACTACAGGACCTTGAAATGATTCTTACGAAGCCACTCCTTCGTTGCCCGGGCGGTGTGTTTGGGATCATTGTCATGCTGAAAGACCCAGCCACGTTTCATCTTCAATGCCCTTGCTGATGGAAGGAGGTTTTCACTCAAAATCTCACGATACATGGCCCCATTCATTCTTTCCTTTACACGAATCAGTCATCCTGGTCCCTTTGCAGAAAAACAGCCCCAAAGCATGATGTTTCCACCCCCATGCTTCACAGTAGGTATGGTGTTCTTTGGATGCAACTCAGCATTCTTTGTCCTCCAAACACGACGAGTTGAGTTTTTACCAAAAAGTTATATTTTGGTTTCATCTGACCATATGACATTCTCCCAATCCTCTTCTGGATCATCCAAATGCACTCTAGCAAACTTCAGACGGGCCTGGACATGTACTGGCTTAAGCAGGGGGACACGTCTGGCACTGCAGGATTTGAGTCCCTGGCGGCGTAGTGTGTTACTGATGGTAGGCTTTGTTACTTTGGTCCCAGCTCTCTGCAGGTCATTCACTAGGTCCCCCCGTGTGGTTCTGGGATTTTTGCTCACCGTTCTTGTGATCATATTGACCCCACGGGGTGAGATCTTGCGTGGAGCCGCAGATCGAGGGAGATTATCAGTGGTCTTGTATGTCTTCCATTTCCTAATAATTGCTCCCACAGTTGATTTCTTCAAACCAAGCTGCTTACCTATTGCAGATTCAGTCTTCCCAGCCTGGTGCAGGTCTACAATTTTGTTTCTTGTGTCCTTTGACAGCTCTTTGGTCTTGGCCATAGTAGAGTTTGGAGTGTGACTGTTTGAGGTTGTGGACAGGTGTCTTTTATACTGATAACAAGTTCAAACAGGTGCCATTAATACAGGTAACGAGTGGAGGACAGAGGAGCCTCTTAAAGAAGAAGTTACAGGTCTGTGAGAGCCAGAAATCTTGCTTGTTTGTAGGTGACCAAATACTTATTTTCCACCATAATGTGCAAATAAATTCATTAAAAATCCTACAATGTGATTTTCTGGATTTTCTTTTCTCAATTTGTCTGTCATAGTTGACGTGTACCTATGATGAAAATTACAGGCCTCTCTCATCTTTTTAAGTGGGAGAACTTGCACAATTGGTGGCTGACTAAATATTTTTTTCCCCCACTGTATATATGTATGTATGTACAGTGGGGAGAACAAGTATTTGATACACTGCCGATTTTGCATGTTTTCCTACTTACAAAGCATGTAGAGGCCTGTACATTTTATCATAGGTACACTTCAACTGTGAGAGACGGAATCTAAAACAAAAATCCAGAAAATCACATTGTATGATTTTAAGTAATTCATTTGCATTTTATTGCATGACATAAGTATTTGATACATCAGAAAAGCAGAACTTAATATTTGGTACAGAAACCTTTGTTTGCAATTACAGAGATCATACGTTTCCTGTAGGTCTTGACCAGGTTTGCACACACTGCAGCAGGGATTTTGGCCCACTCCTCCATACAGACCTTCTCCAGATCCTTCAGGTTTCGGGGCTGTCGCTGGGCAATACAGACTTTCAGCTCCCTCCAAAGATTTTCTATTGGGTTCAGGTCTGGAGACTGGCTAGGCCACTCCAGGACCTTGAGATGCTTCTTACGGAGCCACTCCTTAGTTGCCCTGGCTGTGTGTTTCGGGTCATTGTCATGCTGGAAGACCCAGCCACGACCCATCTTCAATGCTCTTACTGAGGGAAGGAGGTTGTTGGCCAAGATCTCGCGATACATGGCCCCATCCATCCTCCCCTCAATACGGTGCAGTCGTCCTGTCCCCTTTGCAGAAAAGCATCCCCAAAGAATGATGTTTCCACCTCCATCCTTCACGGTTGGGATGGTGTTCTTGGGGTTGTACTCATCCTTCTTCTTCCTCCAAACACGGCGAGTGGAGTTTAGACCAAAAAGCTCTATTTTTGTCTCATCAGACCACATGACCTTCTCCCATTCCTCCTCTGGATCATCCAGATGGTCATTGGCAAACTTCAGATGGGCCTGGACATGCGCTGGCTTTAGCAGGGGGACCTTGCGTGCGCTGCAGGATTTTAATCCATGACGGCGTAGTGTGTTACTAATGGTTTTCTTTGAGACTGTGGTCCCAGCTCTCTTCAGGTCATTGACCAGGTCCTGCCATGTAGTTCTGGGCTGATCCCTCACGATCATTGATGCCCCACGAGGTGAGATCTTGCATGGAGCCCCAGACCGAGGGTGATTGACCATCATTTTGAACTTCTTCCATTTTCTAATAATTGCGCCAACAGTTGTTGCCTTCTCACCAAGCTGCTTGCCTATTGTCCTGTAGCCCATCCCAGCCTTGTGCAGGTCTACAATTTTATCCCTGATGTCCTTACACAGCTCTCTGGTCTTGGCCATTGTGGAGAGGTTGGAGTCTGTTTGATTGAGTGTGTGGACAGGTGTCTTTTATACAGGTAACAAGTTCAAACAGGTGCAGTTAATACAGGTAATGAGTGGAGAACAGGAGAGCTTCTTAAAGAAAAACTAACAGGTCTGTGAGAGCCGGAATTCTTACTGGTTGGTAGGTGATCAAATACTTATGTCATGCAATAAAATGCAAATTAATTACTTAAAAATCATACAATGTGATTTTCTGAGTTTTTGTTTTAGATTCCGTCTCTCACAGTTGAAGTGTACCTATGATAAAAATTACAGACCTCTACATGCTTTGTAAGTAGGAAAACCTGCAAAATCGTCAGTGTATCAAATACTTGTTCTCCCCACTGTATGTATGTATGTGTGTGTATGTATGTACAGTGAGGGAAAAAAGTATTTGATCCCCTGCTGATTTTGTGCGTTTGCCCACTGACATAGACATGATCAGTCTATAATTTTAATGGTAGGTTTATTTGAACAGTGAGAGACAGAATAACAACAAAAAATTCCAGAAAAACGCATGTCAAAAATGTTATACATTGATTTGCATTTTAATGAGGGAAAAAAGTATTTGACCCCCTCTCAATCAGAAAGATTTCTGGCTCCCAGGTGTCTTTTATACAGGTAACGAGCTGAGATTAGGAGCACACTCTTAAAGGGAGTGCTCCTAATCACAGCTTGTTACCTGTATAAAAGACACCTGCCCACAGAAGCAATCAATCAATCAGATTCCAAACTCTCCACCATGGCCAAGACCAAAGAGCTCTCCAAGGATGTCAGGGACAAGATTGTAGACCTACACAAGGCTGGAATGGGCTACCAGACCATCATCAAGCAGCTTGGTGAGAAGGTGACAACAGTTTGTGCGATTATTCGCAAATGGAAGAAACACAAAAGAACTGTCAATCTCCCTCGGCCTGGGGCTCCATGCAAGTTCTCACCTTGTGGAGTTGCAATGATCATGAGAACGTTGAGGAATCAGCCCAGAACTACACAGGAGTATCTTGTCAATGATCTCAAGGCAGCTGGGACCATAGTCACCAAGAAAACAATTGGTAACACACTACGCTGTGAAGGACTGAAATCCTGCAGCGCCCGCAAGGTCCCCCTGCTCAAGAAAGCACATATACAGGCCCGTCTGAAGTTTGCCAATGAACATCTGAATGATTCAGAGGAGAACTGGGTGAAACTGTTGTGGTCAGATGAGACCAAAATCGAGCTCTTTGCCATTAACTCAACTCGCCGTGTTTGGAGGAGGAGGAATGCTGCCTATGACCCCAAGAACACCATCCCACCGTCAAACATGGAGGTGAAAACATTATGCTTTGGGGGTGTTTTTCTACTAAGGGGACAGGACAACTTCACCGCATCAAAGGGACGATGGATGGGGCCATGTACCGTCAAATCTTGGGTGAGAACCTCCTTCCCTCAGCCAGGGCATTGCAAATTGGTCGTGGATGGGTATTCCAGCATGACAATGACCCAAAACACATGGCCAAGGCAACAAAGGAGTGGCTCAAGAAGAAGCACATTAAGGTCCTGGAGTGGCTTAGCCAGAAAATCTGTGGAGGGAGCTGAAGGTTCGAGTTGCCAAACGTCTGCATCGAAACCTTAATGACTTGGAGAAGATCTGCAAAGAGGAGTGGGACAAAATCCCTACTGAGATGTGTGTAAACCTGGTGGCCAACTTCAAGAAACCTCTGACCTCTGTCATTGCCAACAAGGGTTTTGCCACCAAGTACTAAGTCATGTTTTGCAGAGGGGTCAAATACTTATTTGAGGGTTTGCTGTGTGTCTGACCTGGTAACACTTGCCAGTTTGCTATGTCTCTGACCTGGTAACACTGGCCAGTTTGCTGTGTCTCTGACCTGGTAACACTGGCCAGTTTGCTGTGTCTCTGACCTGGTACCACTGGCCAGTTTGCTGTGTCTCTGACCTGGTAACACTGGCCAGTTTGCTGTGTCTCTGACCTGGTACCACTGGCCAGTTTGCTGTGTCTCTGACCTGGTACCACTGGCCAGTTTGCTGTGTCTCTGACCTGGTAACACTGGCCAGTTTGCTGTGTCTCTGACCTGGTAACACTGGCCAGTTTGCTGTGTCTCTGACCTGGTAACACTGGCCAGTTTGCTGTGTCTCTGACCTGGTAACACTGGCCAGTTTGCTGGGTCTCTGACCTTGTAACACTGGCCAGTTTGCTGTGTCTCTGACCTGGTAACAATGGAACCCCATTACAACCCCAAAGCAACTTGTTCTGCACAGATGTTGGCAAATCGACAACATTTCTGTGTCTTGGCCAATTTCAGTTCGAACCACCACGGGGACACTTTTTTTGTTTCAACCCGACACGAACACACCGATTCAACCAATCAGCAATCAAGGTCAGGTCAGAGAGGGTGACTGTCCTTCTGAGGCCAAGAGAAGAGACAAACACACACACGGGGGAGAGAGGGAGGGGGGAGAGGAAGTTATTGTAGGTACACTTTAAACAAAAAAAGCATCCTGGTTCTTTTCTAGGTCGGACTGCAGTCTGTCTGGTCTGGTGTCTGGACTGGTGTGATGTCTGGACTGGGGTGGCGTCTGGTCTAGTGACTGGTCTGGTCTAGTGTCTGGTCTGGTCTAGTGTCTGGTCTGGTCTAGTGTCTGGTCTAGTGTCTGGTCTGGTCTAGTGTCTGGTCTGGTCTAGTGTCTGGTCTAGTGTCTGGTCTGGTCTAGTGTCTGGTCTAGTGTCTGGTCTAGTGTCTGGTCTGGTCTAGTGTCTGGTCTAGTGTCTGGTCTAGTGTCTGGTCTGGTCTAGTGTCTGGTCTGGTCTAGTGTCTGGTGTCTGGTCTGGTCTAGTGTCTGGTCTAGTGTCTGGTCTAGTGTCTGGTCTGGTCTAGTGTCTGGTCTGGTCTAGTGTCTGGTCTAGTGTCTGGTCTGGTCTAGTGTCTGGTCTAGTGTCTGGTCTGGTCTAGTGTCTGGTCTGGTCTAGTGTCTGGTGTCTGGTCTGGTCTAGTGTCTGGTCTGGTCTAGTGTCTGGTCTGGTCTAGTGTCTGGTCTAGTGTCTGGTCTAGTGTCTGGTCTGGTCTAGTGTCTGGTCTAGTGTCTGGTCTGGTCTAGTGTCTGGTCTGGTCTAGTGTCTGGTCTGGTCTAGTGTCTGGTCTAGTGTCTGGTCTGGTCTAGTGTCTGGTCTAGTGTCTGGTCTGGTCTAGTGTCTGGTCTGGTCTAGTGTCTGGTCTAGTGTCTGGTCTGGTCTAGTGTCTGGTCTGGTCTAGTGTCTGGTCTAGTGTCTGGTCTAGTGTCTGGTCTAGTGTCTGGTCTAGTGTCTGGTCTGGTCTAGTGTCTGGTCTAGTGTCTGGTCTGGTCTAGTGTCTGGTCTAGTGTCTGGTCTGGTCTAGTGTCTGGTCTGGTCTAGTGTCTGGTCTGGTCTAGTGTCTGGTCTGGTCTAGTGTCTGGTCTAGTGTCTGGTCTAGTGTCTGGTCTAGTGTCTGGTCTGTTCTAGTGTCTGGTCTAGTGTCTGGTCTGGTCTAGTGTCTGGTCTAGTGTCTGGTCTAGTGTCTGGTCTGGTCTAGTGTCTGGTCTGGTCTAGTGTCTGGTCTAGTGTCTGGTCTAGTGTCTGGTCTAGTGTCTGGTCTAGTGACTGGTCTGGTCTAGTGTCTGGTCTGGTCTAGTGTCTGGTCTAGTGTCTGGTCTGGTCTAGTGTCTGGTCTAGTGTCTGGTCTGGTGTATGGTCTAGTGTCTGGTCTAGTGACTGGTCTAGTGTCTGGTCTAGTGTCTGGTCTAGTGTCTGGTCTAGTGTCTGGTCTAGTGTCTGGTCTGGTCTAGTGACTGGTCTGGTCTAGTGACTGGTCTGGTCTAGTGACTGGTCTGGTCTAGTGTCTGGTCTAGTGTCTGGTCTAGTGTCTGGTCTAGTGACTGGTCTAGTGTCTGGTCTAGTGTCTGGTCTAGTGTCTGGTCTGGTCTAGTGACTGGTCTGGTCTAGTGACTGGTCTGGTCTAGTGTCTGGTCTGGTCTAGTGTCTGGTCTAGTGTCTGGTCTGGTCTAGTGTCTGGTCTGGTCTAGTGTCTGGTCTGGTCTAGTGTCTGGTCTAGTGTCTGGTCTGGTCTAGTGTCTGGTCTGGTCTAGTGTCTGGTCTGGTCTAGTGACTGGTCTGGTCTAGTGTCTGGTCTGGTCTAGTGTCTGGTCTGGTCTAGTGTCTGGTCTAGTGTCTGGTCTGGTCTAGTGTCTGGTCTGGTCTAGTGTCTGGTCTAGTGTCTGGTCTAGTGACTGGTCTGGTCTAGTGACTGGTCTGGTCTAGTGTCTGGTCTGGTCTAGTGTCTGGTCTAGTGTCTGGTCTAGTGTCTGGTCTAGTGTCTGGTCTGGTCTAGTGTCTGGTCTGGTCTAGTGTCTGGTCTGGTCTAGTGTCTGGTCTGGTCTAGTGTCTGGTCTAGTGTCTGGTCTGGTCTAGTGTCTGGTCTAGTGTCTGGTCTAGTGTCTGGTCTAGTGTCTGGTCTGGTCTAGTGTCTGGTCTAGTGTCTGGTCTAGTGTCTGGTCTAGTGACTGGTCTGGTCTAGTGTCTGGTCTAGTGTCTGGTCTAGTGTCTGGTCTAGTGTCTGGTCTGGTCTAGTGTCTGGTCTGGTCTAGTGTCTGGTCTAGTGTCTGGTCTAGTGTCTGGTCTAGTGTCTGGTCTGGTCTAGTGTCTGGTCTAGTGTCTGGTCTAGTGTCTGGTCTAGTGTCTGGTCTAGTGTCTGGTCTGGTCTAGTGTCTGGTCTGGTCTAGTGTCTGGTCTAGTGTCTGGTCTGGTCTAGTGTCTGGTCTGGTCTAGTGTCTGGTCTGGTCTAGTGTCTGGTCTAGTGTCTGGTCTGGTCTAGTGTCTGGTCTGGTCTAGTGTCTGGTCTAGTGTCTGGTCTAGTGTCTGGTCTAGTGACTGGTCTGGTCTAGTGTCTGGTCTAGTGTCTGGTCTGGTCTAGTGTCTGGTCTAGTGTCTGGTCTGGTCTAGTGTCTGGTCTGGTCTAGTGTCTGGTCTAGTGTCTGGTCTAGTGTCTGGTCTGGTCTAGTGACTGGTCTGGTCTAGTGTCTGGTCTGGTCTAGTGTCTGGTCTAGTGACTGGTCTGGTCTAGTGTCTGGTCTGGTCTAGTGTCTGGTCTGGTCTAGTGTCTGGTCTGGTCTAGTGTCTGGTCTAGTGTCTGGTCTAGTGTCTGGTCTAGTGTCTGGTCTGGTCTAGTGTCTGGTCTAGTGTCTGGTCTAGTGTCTGGTCTGGTCTAGTGTCTGGTCTAGTGTCTGGTCTAGTGTCTGGTCTGGTCTAGTGTCTGGTCTAGTGTCTGGTCTGGTCTAGTGTCTGGTCTGGTCTAGTGACTGGTCTGGTCTAGTGACTGGTCTGGTCTAGTGTCTGGTCTAGTGTCTGGTCTGGTCTAGTGACTGGTCTGGTCTAGTGTCTGGTCTAGTGTCTGGTCTGGTCTAGTGTCTGGTCTGGTCTAGTGTCTGGTCTGGTCTAGTGACTGGTCTGGTCTAGTGTCTGGTCTGGTCTAGTGACTGGTCTGGTCTAGTGACTGGTCTGGTCTAGTGACTGGTCTGGTCTAGTGTCTGGTCTGGTCTAGTGTCTGGTCTGGTCTAGTGTCTGGTCTGGTCTAGTGACTGGTCTGGTCTAGTGTCTGGTCTGGTCTAGTGTCTGGTCTGGTCTAGTGTCTGGTCTAGTGTCTGGTCTAGTGTCTGGTCTAGTGTCTGGTCTAGTGACTGGTCTGGTCTAGTGACTGGTCTGGTCTAGTGTCTGGTCTGGTCTAGTGTCTGGTCTAGTGTCTGGTCTAGTGTCTGGTCTAGTGTCTGGTCTAGTGTCTGGTCTGGTCTAGTGTCTGGTCTAGTGTCTGGTCTGGTCTAGTGTCTGGTCTGGTCTAGTGTCTGGTCTAGTGTCTGGTCTAGTGTCTGGTCTGGTCTAGTGTCTGGTCTGGTCTAGTGACTGGTCTGGTCTAGTGTCTGGTCTGGTCTAGTGTCTGGTCTAGTGTCTGGTCTGGTCTAGTGTCTGGTCTGGTCTAGTGTCTGGTCTGGTCTAGTGTCTGGTCTAGTGTCTGGTCTGGTCTAGTGTCTGGTCTGGTCTAGTGTCTGGTCTAGTGTCTGGTCTGGTCTAGTGTCTGGTCTAGTGTCTGGTCTGGTCTAGTGTCTGGTCTGGTCTAGTGTCTGGTCTGGTCTAGTGACTGGTCTAGTGTCTGGTCTAGTGACTGGTCTGGTCTAGTGTCTGGTCTAGTGTCTGGTCTGGTCTAGTGTCTGGTCTGGTCTAGTGTCTGGTCTGGTCTAGTGTCTGGTCTAGTGTCTGGTCTAGTGTCTGGTCTGGTCTAGTGTCTGGTCTAGTGTCTGGTCTGGTCTAGTGTCTGGTCTGGTCTAGTGACTGGTCTGGTCTAGTGTCTGGTCTGGTCTAGTGACTGGTCTGGTCTAGTGTCTGGTCTGGTCTAGTGTCTGGTCTAGTGTCTGGTCTGGTCTAGTGTCTGGTCTGGTCTAGTGTCTGGTCTAGTGTCTGGTCTGGTCTAGTGTCTGGTCTAGTGTCTGGTCTAGTGTCTGGTCTAGTGTCTGGTCTGGTCTAGTGTCTGGTCTAGTGTCTGGTCTGGTCTAGTGTCTGGTCTGGTCTAGTGTCTGGTCTAGTGTCTGGTCTGGTCTAGTGTCTGGTCTGGTCTAGTGTCTGGTCTAGTGTCTGGTCTGGTCTAGTGTCTGGTCTGGTCTAGTGTCTGGTCTGGTCTAGTGTCTGGTCTAGTGACTGGTCTAGTGTCTGGTCTGGTCTAGTGTCTGGTCTAGTGTCTGGTCTGGTCTAGTGTCTGGTCTAGTGTCTGGTCTAGTCTAGTGTCTGGTCTAGTGACTGGTCTGGTCTAGTGTCTGGTCTGGTCTAGTGTGGTGTCTGATTTGGGGTGGCGTCTGGACTGGTGTGGTGTCTGGTTTGGGGTGGCGTCTGGTCTAGTGTCCGGTGACTGGTGTGGTCTAGTGTCCGGTGACTGGAGTGGTCTAGTGTCCGGTGACTGGAGTGGTCTAGTGTCCGGTGACTGGAGTGGTCTAGTGTCTGGTCTGGTCTAGTGTCTGGTCTAGTGTCTGGTCTAGTGTCTGGTCTGGTCTAGTGTCTGGTCTAGTGTCTGGTCTGGTCTAGTGTCTGGTCTAGTGACTGGTCTGGTCTAGTGTCTGTTCTCGTCTAGTGTCTGGTCTGGTCTAGTGTCTGGTCTAGTGTCTGGTCTGGTCTAGTGTCTGGTCTAGTGTCTGGTCTAGTGTCTGGTCTGGTCTAGTGTCTGGTCTGGTCTAGTGTCTGGTCTAGTGTCTGGTCTAGTGTCTGGTCTGGTCTAGTGTCTGGTCTAGTGACTGGTCTGGTCTAGTGTCTGGTCTGGTCTAATTTCTGGTCTAGTGTCTGGTCTGGTCTAGTGTCTGGTCTGGTCTAGTGTCTGGTCTAGTGACTGGTCTGGTCTAGTGTCTGGTCTGGTCTAGTGTGGTGTCTGATTTGGGGTGGCGTCTGGACTGGTGTGGTGTCTGGTTTGGGGTGGCGTCTGGTCTAGTGTCCGGTGACTGGTGTGGTCTAGTGTCCGGTGACTGGAGTGGTCTAGTGTCCGGTGACTGGAGTGGTCTAGTGTCCGGTGACTGGAGTGGTCTAGTGTCCGGTGACTGGTCTGGTCTAGTGTCTGGTGACTGGTCTAGTCTAGTGTCCGGTGACTGGAGTGGTCTAGTGTGGTGTGGTGTCTGGTCTGACATCTTGTGTCTGGTCTGGGGTGGCATCTCTGGGGTGGCATCTCGTCTGGCGACTGGTCTGTGTCCGGTGACTGGTGAGGTCTAGTGTCCGGTGACTGGTGAGGTCTAGTGTCCGGTGACTGGTGTGGTCTAGAGTTTTGTGTGGTCTTCTGTCTGGTCTAGTGTGTGTCTAGCAGTTTATAGGAGATCAGCGGAGCGCTTAGGGTTTAGAAAGAGATCACAAAACACTGTTCTCAACCTTCCTCTCCCCTTTCTCCCCCTTTCCCTCTACACCCTTCCTCTCCCCTCACTCCCGTTCTCTCTCTCCCCCTTTCCCTCTACACCCTTCCTCTCCCCTCTCACCCGTTCTCTCTCTCCCCCTTTCCCTCTACACCCTTCCTCTCCCCTCTCTCCCGTCCTCTCTCTCCCCCTTTCCCTCTCCACCCTTCCTCTCCCCTCTCTCCCCCTTTCCCTCTACACCCTTCCTCTCCCCTCTCTCCCGTTCTCTCTCTCCCCCTTTCCCTCTACACCCTTCCTCTCCCCTCTCTCCCGTTCTCTCTCTCCCCCTTTCCCTCTACACCCTTCCTCTCCCCTCTCTCCCGTTCTCTCTCTCCCCCTTTCCCTCTACACCCTTCCTCTCCCCTCTCTCCCGTTCTCTCTCTCCCCCTTTCCCTCTACACCCTTCCTCTCCCCTCTCTCCCGTTCTCTCTCTCCCCCTTTCCCTCTACACCGTTCCTCTCCCCTCTCCCCCGTTCTCTCTCTCTCCCCCTTTCCCTCTACACCGTTCCTCTCCCCTCTCTCTCTCCCCCTTTCCCTCTACACCCTTCCTCTCCCCTCTCTCCCGTTCTCTCTCTCTCCCCCTTTCCCTCTACACCCTTCCTCTCCCCTCTCCCCCTTTCCCCCTTTCTCTCCCCTCTCTCCCGTTCTCTCTCTCTCCCCCTTTCCCTCTACACCGTTCCTCTCTCCACTGCTCTCCTAGAGACTGTTTGGAACACCCCGTCATAACATGAGGGTCTCTCCACACAGTGGAGAGTTTTGTATTGCTGCAGACATGGTTCACCACCTTCCACTGAACACATAACTCTCAGCCGCAGTTCCCGACACACACACACACACACACAGCTCCTGAATCTTTCCACGCTGTCTGTGTCACCCGTCGTTAATCAAAACGGCCAGGGAGAGGGTGACCATACACACACACACACACACACACACACACACACACACACACACACACACACACACACACACACACACACACACACACACACACACACACACACACGAGAGGACACCCTTATTCTTGAGAGGTCATAAGGTTACTTCCATCATGAACTAGAAACCTGAGAGAGATAAAGATAGATTTTTGTTTTGTTTTTTTACAAGACGTCGTCACATTCGAGTGATGCACGCGCATCCCCGCACCAAAAAGCTCTGTAGCAAGTCGGGACCTTGACAAGGATGTTATTCTTCTGGCTTCATCTAGGATATTTGACCTTGCCAGGTAATCGATACTCATGATGACGTCAGCGATGTTTGTACACGATAATCATCTTGATCGCATGTTTGATAAAATTGCATGAGCTGCATGTGATCGTATCCACTGCTAGGTTAAACAAAGAGCTTTTTCAACTTTTCATGATGCATCAGGGAAGTGGGTCTGTTTTAGTCCAGGTCTAGGAACAATAAACTGATCAAAACATTCTCTTCACCATCATAAATACTAAAACAATCAAACAATTTCATAGCCAGTAGTCTGTTTTATTCAGTTTGTCAACGTTTGTAATATCTTTATTAGTAACATAGTATCATTACGATCACATTAGTGGCTTAAAAAATATAAGGCTGTACATCGCTTCTGTCTCAGAGAAACAAATCAATAAAGTTTCTACATACAAAATATGTCTGGTACACTCTCTGGACTGGGTGACCCAAAGACTGAACCCGACAGACACACACATGCAGACAAAGGCAAACACACACACACACACACACACACACACACACACAGGCAAATTCCCACAACCACCATCATCCATTGGTATAAAAACAACACAAGGCGCAACACCCTCCACCAGCAAACTCACACACACACCAAAAATCAATCATGGCAATATATTTCTCCCCCTTAGTATATGTGGGGAGAGAGTGGAAGAGCATTTAATCTTCCTTTTCAACTACATGTATGTCCCTTTACATTGGGCAGAGCAGCAGGCACACGTTACGTATGCATGCAGACGCCGAGACAATTCTAACATGCTGCCGACTATAGAATTCAAGCAAAAACTAAGTAATAATATTCTCTCTCTCCCTCCCTCCCTCTCTCTCTCCCTCCCTCCCTCTCTCAAGGCCAGGATCACCCCCCTCTCCTTGTCTGCATAGGGACCTGATAAAGGTGAGAAAGTATGTTTGGACATCTCAAAACACAACACACACACACACACACACACACACACAGTTGTTATATGTAACTTGTGTTCCAGTAACTCGGGTAACTGTATTAGAAGCAGACATACTACCGTTACAGCATCAATAGATGAAACTTAACTCCAACTGGATTAGAGCAAGAGTACGTCGTCTGACGCGTCAAACGGTATTATTTGACGTTCATCTTTTTGACACAGTACGACCCAAACGGTGTTCGAAGACACTTAAGAGACAACACCCCAAAATGAAATCCACTCATAAAAATAATACTGGAAGACATTGTAGAGTCAGAAGACATTGCAGAGTCAGAAGACATTGTAGAGTCTAGAGTGGCTGTGCATCCTCAACCAATGGGATGTCTGGGTTCAGGCCTGGTGGGCGGAGATAGGGTTCCTTGGCTAATAATATATTTTCATTCAGGTCTGGTGGGCGGAGATGAGGTTGCAGTAACCAATTGGATTGCAAGGTGGAGGTTCCTTGCCAATAGGATCACTCCATTTCAGGTCTGGTGGGCGGAGATGAGGTTGAAGTAACCAATAGGATTGCAAGGTGGAGGTTCCTTGCCAATAGGATCACTCCATTTCAGGTCTGGTGGGCGGAGATGAGGTTGCAGTAACCAATAGGATCACTCCATTTCAGGTCTGGTGGGCGGAGATGAGGTTGCAGTAACCAATAGGATCACTCCATTCAGGTCTGGTGGGCGGAGATGAGGTTGCAGTAACCAATAGGATGGCTCCATTCAGGTCTGGTGGGCGGAGATGAGGTTGCAGTAACCAATAGGATCGCTCCATTCAGGTCTGGTGGGCGGAGATGAGGTTGCGTAGCTGTTTGACCACGGTGTCGATGAGTTTCTGTTTGTCTCGTTCGTTCTTCCTGAACTGAGCAAACATGTTGTTCTTACGACTAGTGTCTTTCATCCTGGATGGAGAGAGTAGAGAAGGGAACGAGGGAAGAGAGAGAGTAGAGAAGGGAACGAGGGAAGAGAGGGAGTAGAGAAGGGAACGAGGGAAGAGAGAGAGTAGAGAAGGGAACGAGGGAAGAGAGAGAGTAGAGAAGGGAACGAGGGAAGAGAGAGAGTAGAGAAGGGAACGAGGGAAGAGAGAGAGTAGAGAAGGGAACGAGGGAAGAGAGAGAGTAGAGAAGGGAACGAGGGAAGAGAGAGAGTAGAGAAGGGAACGAGGGAAGAGAGAGAGTAGAGAAGGGAACGAGGGAAGAGAGAGAGTAGAGAAGGGAACGAGGGAAGAGAGAGAGTAGAGAAGGGAACGAGGGAAGAGAGAGAGTAGAGAAGGGAACGAGGGAAGAGAGAGAGTAGAGAAGGGAACGAGGGAAGAGAGAGAGTGGAGAAGGGAACGAGGGAAGAGAGGGAGTGGAGAAGGGAACGAGGGAAGAGAGAGCGTAGAGAAGGGAACGAGGGAAGAGAGGGAGTGGAGAAGGGAACGAGGGAAGAGAGAGAGTAGAGAAGGGAACGAGGGAAGAGAGAGAGTGGAGAAGGGAACGAGGGAAGAGAGAGAGTAGAGAAGGGAACGAGGGAAGAGAGAGAGTAGAGAAGGGAACGAGGGAAGAGAGAGAGTAGAGAAGGGAACGAGGGAAGAGAGAGAGTAGAGAAGGGAAACGAGGGAAGAGAGACAGTGGAGAAGGGAACGAGGGAAGAGAGAGAGTAGAGAAGGGAACGAGGGAAGAGAGAGTAGAGTGGGAACGAGGGAAGAGAGAGAGTAGAGAAGGGAACGAGGGAAGAGAGAGAGTAGAGAAGGGAACGAGGGAAGAGAGAGAGTAGAGAAGGGAACGAGGGAAGAGAGAGAGTAGAGAAGGGAACGAGGGAAGAGAGGGAGGAGTGTGAGAGGGAGGTAAACAGATTAAATCGGTATTATAACTGCTTCAGACTGTTCACTCGTTTTACAACAAGATGCACAGAGGCCATCCAATCAAATACAAAACATTTCAATAGACACACACACCGAGACACACACACACACACACACACACCGGGACACACACAGGGACACACACACCGGGACACACACAGGGACACACACACACACACACACAGGGACACGCACACACACACACACACACACACACACACACACACACACACACACAGGGACACACACACACACCGGGACACACACAGGGACACACACACACACACACACACACAGGGACACACACACACACACACACACACACACACACACACACACACACACACAGGGACACACACACACACACACACACACACACACCGACACACACACACACACACACCGGGACACACACACACACACCGGGACACACACACACACACACCGAGACACACACACACACACACACACACACACACACCGGGACACACACAGGGACACACACACACACACACACACAGGGACACACACACACACACACACACACACACACACACACACCGGGGGACACACACACACACACCGACACACACACACCGGGACACACACACACACACACACACACACACACACACCGGGACACACACACACACACACACACCGGGACACACACACACACACCGGGACACACACACACACACACACACACACACACCGGGACACACACACACACACACACACACAGGGACACACACACACACACACAGGGGGACACACACACAGGGACACACACACACACACCGGGACACACACACACACACACAGACACACACACACACACACACACACACACACAGGGACACACACCGGGAGACACACACAAAGGGACACACACAGGGACACACACACACAGGGACGCACACACACACACACACACACAGGGACACACACACACACACACACACACACAGGGACACACACACACAACACACACAGGGACACACACACACACACACACAGGGACACACACACACAGGGACACACACACACAAGTCCTCACAAGTATAGTAAGACATAGCTGTGTGTTTGTGAGAGAGCGAGAGTAACACAGTAAACTGATAAGGCCTGTTACAGTAAACTGATAAGGCCTGTTACAGTAACACAGTAAACTGATAAGGCCTGTTACAGTAACACAGTAAACTGATAAGGCCTGTTACAGTAACACAGTAAACTGATAAGGCCTGTTACAGTAACACAGTAAACTGATAAGGCCTGTTACAGTAACACAGTAAACTGATAAGGCCTGTTACAGTAACACAGTAAACTGATAAGGCCTGTTACAGTAACACAGTAAACTGATAAGGCCTGTTACAGTAACACAGTAAACTGATAAGGCCTGTTACAGTAACACAGTAAACTGATAATGCCTGTTACAGTAACACAGTAAACTGATAAGGTCTGTTACAGTAACAGTAAACTGATAAGGCCTGTTACAGTAACACAGTAAACTGATAAGGCCTGTTACAGTA
>NW_028162697.1:12500-48130 GCF_964263955.1 Coregonus lavaretus | reverse complement strand
TGTGTCCTCACCAAACTTGGTCAATATTTCGCCTGGTCTCTGTTTCTAAACTTCCCCATCCTGCTGTGCAGTGTGTCTCAGAGAGACTCAGAGAGGCTGAGGCCTCATTGTTTACAGTGTGGGTCCTTTTGAACAGAGGAAGTGGAGGCCAGGCTTTGATGCCACCAGCAGGAGGGTAGAGGGTTTCACACACTCATCCATAGACAGAGCTTGTAGGGTTTGTAGGGCTTGTAGGGCGGCCATGTTCTAAACACTAAAAGGAACTATGGGGGTGTATGCTGCGAAGTAGAGCTACTAATGTGCTGTCTATGTGGTAGATAGTGGGGTGACTATGGGAGGGGGGGTTGTGTGTCTGTGTGTACGTGTGTGTGTGTGTGTTCACGTGTGTGTGCATGTGTGTGTGTGATACTGTATCGCTCAACGTCTTCCTACTTCTACAACTTTCCCATGAACTGTTGTTCGTATTGTGAAGTACTCATGGCATGATTAACAATGTGTACAACAAATTGAAGTGCCTTTGAACGGGGTATGGTAGTAGGTGCCAGGCGCGCCGGTTTGTGTCACGCTCAACATTTTCCCGTGTGTATCAAGATTGGTCCACCACCCAAAGGACATGCAGCCAACTGTGGGAAGCAATGGAGTCAACATGGGCCATCATCCCAGTGGAACGTTTTCAACACCTTGTAGGGTCCATTCCCTGATGAATTTAGGCTGTTCTGAGGGTAAAAGGGGCAAAGGGGGGGTTCAACTTAATATTAGGAAGGTGTTCTTAATGTTTTGTGACCAGGTTCCAAAGTACCCTCTTTAGAACGTTTTGGTGTGTTCTCTAGTCAGCTCTTTTTCCAAGCTACGAAAAGCTCTAGCAAGCCTCTACACTTTTGGGAAAAGGGAGAGAGAAGGTAGGAGTTGGGTGTGTGTGTGTGGACGACAGTGTGTATGTGTGTGTGTGTGTGTGTTGGAGGACGACAAGTTTCATACTTCTTGGAGATGTTCCTTTCCCCTCTGGGTATTTTTTAATTAGGGGAACGAACACTGTGCTCTCCAAATTCACATTCAAAGCTCCAAATCAGTTGTAATAGACTGGTAACACACACACACACACACACACATTCAAACACACACACACCTGAGGCGCAGACTCCTAGTTAGACGCTGACAGTTTTTGTCATCCATCTTTCAATTACTCCTCTCATTATTTTCCTCCCTCCCTCGCTTCTCTGCCTCTCCTCTCCCTTGCTTCTCTGCCTCTCCTCTCCCTCGCTTCCCTGCCTCTCCTCTCCCTCGCTTCTCTGCCTCTCCTCTCCCTCGCTTCTCTGCTCTCCTCTCCCTCGCTTCCCTGCCTCTCCTCTTCCTCACTTCTCTGCCTCTCCTCTCCCTCGCTTCTCTGCCAGTGTCATGCGGTTGTTTGAAGCCTCATCCTTGCTTCTTTCACTGGAGTGAAGAAAGGATGCGAGGAGTAAAGAGATAGAGAGAGAAGAGGAGAAGATAGCAGATATAGTGACCTTTGTCTCACGGTGATTTCCTGCTGAGGCTTAATAGAGTCTCTTTCCCTTCCTCCTCCTTCTTCCCTCCTGTTGTCTCTCGTTCTGTCCATCATAAATTAAAGTGTGCTTTAATTGACATGACAGCTCAAGGTTAAAAACACTATCGCAAAGTGGTTAGGGTTTGAGCAACACAATTCAGTCCCCTAACCCTAACCTGTACTCTTACCCTTACGCTAACCCAAACTTTAACCCAAATACCTAACCTAACCCTAACCCTAGCTCCAAACTCTAAAACTAACCCTAATGTAATTCTAACCATAACACTAATTCTAACCTTAACCCTAAACCCCCTAAAATAGCATTTGACCTCGTGGGGACTAACAAAATGTCCCCATTTGGTTAGATTTTTGTTTGTTTACTATTCTTTTGGGCACTCTGGTCCCAACAAGAATAGTTAAAAACGTCCACTCTCTCTCCCTCTCCCTCTCCCTCTCCCTCTCCCTCTCCCTCTCCCTCTCCTCGCTTCCCTGCCTCTCCTCTCCCTCGCTTCTCTGCCTCTCCTCTCCCTCGCTTCCTGCCTCTCCTCTCCCTCGCTTCTCTGCCTCTCCTCTCCCTCGCTTCTCTGCCTCTCCTCTCCCTCGCTTCCCTGCCTCTCCTCTTCCTCACTTCTCTGCCTCTCCTCTCCCTCGCTTCTCTGCCAGTGTCATGCGGTTGTTTGAAGCCTCATCCTTGCTTCTTTCACTGGAGTGAAGAAAGGATGCGAGGAGTAAAGAGATAGAGAGAGAAGAGGAGAAGATAGCAGATATAGTGACCTTTGTCTCACGGTGATTTCCTGCTGAGGCTTAATAGAGTCTCTTTCCCTTCCTCCTCCTTCTTCCCTCCTGTTGTCTCTCGTTCTGTCCATCATAAATTAAAGTGTGCTTTAATTGACATGACAGCTCAAGGTTAAAAACACTATCGCCAAAGTGGTTAGGGTTTGAGCAACACAATTCAGTCCCCTAACCCTAACCTGTACTCTTACCCTTACGCTAACCCAAACTTTAACCCAAATACCTAACCTTAACCCTAACCCTAGCTCCAAACTCTAAAACTAACCCTAATGTAATTCTAACCATAACACTAATTCTAACCTTAACCCTAAACCCCCTAGAAATAGCATTTGACCTCGTGGGGACTAACAAAATGTCCCCATTTGGTTAGATTTTTGTTTGTTTACTATTCTTTTGGGCACTTCTGGTCCCAACAAGAATAGTTAAAAACGTCCACTCTCTCTCCCTCTCCCTCTCCCTCTCCCTCTCCCTCTCCCTCTCCCTCTCCCTCTCCCTCTCCCTCTCCCAATCCCTCTCCCTCTCCCTCTCCATCTCCCTCTCCCTCTCCCTCCGTCCCTCTCTCTAACAATGTGTGTCCTCACAAAACTTGGTCAATATTTCGCCTGGTCTCTGTTTCTAAACTTTCCCATCCTGCTGTGCGGTGTGTCTCAGAGAGACTCAGAGAGGCTGAGGCCTCATTGTTTACAGTGTGGGTCCTTTTGAACAGAGGAAGTGGAGGCCAGGCTTTGATGCCACCAGCAGGAGGGTAGAGGGTTCACACACTCATCCATAGACAGGGCTTGTAGGGCGGCCATGTTCTAAACACTAAAAGGGAACTATGGGGGTGTATGCTGCGAAGTAGAGCTACTAATGTGCTGTCTATGTGGTAGATAGTGGGGTGACTATGGGGGGGGTTGTGTGTCTGTGTGTGTGTGCGTGTGTGTGTGTGCACGTGTGTGTGCATGTGTGTGTGTGATACTGTATCGCTCAACGTCTTCCTACTTCTACAACTTTCCCATGAACTGTTGTTCGTATTGTGAAGTACTCATGGCATGATTAACAATGTGTACAACAAAAAGTGCCTTTGAACGGGGTATGGTAGTAGGTGCCAGGCGCGCCGGTTTGTGTCACGCTCAACAGTTTCCCGTGTGTATCAAGATTGGTCCACCACCCAAAGGACATGCAGCCAACTGTGGGAAGCAATGGAGTCAACATGGGCCATCATCCCAGTGGAACGTTTTCAACACCTTGTAGGGTCCATTCCCTGATGAATTTAGGCTGTTCTGAGGGTAAAAGGGGCAAAGGGGGGGTTCAACTTAATATTAGGAAGGTGTTCTTAATGTTTTGTGACCAGGTTCCAAAGTACCCTCTTTAGAACGTTTTGGTGTGTTCTCTAGTCAGCTCTTTTTCCAAGCTACGAAAAGCTCTAGCAAGCCTCTACACTTTTGGGAAAAGGGAGAGAGAAGGTAGGAGTTGGGGTGTGTGTGTGTGGACGACAGTGTGTATGTGTGTGTTGGGAGGACGACAAGTTTCATACTTCTTGGAGATGTTCCTTTCCCCTCTGGGTATTTTTTAATTAGGGGAACGAACACTGTGCTCTCCAAATTCACATTCAAAGCTCCAAATCAGTTGTAATAGACTGGTAACACACACACACACACACACACACACATTCAAACACACACACACCTGAGGCGCAGACTCCCTAGTTAGACGCTGACAGTTTTTGTCATCCATCTTTCAATTACTCCTCTCATTATTTTCCTCCCTCCCTCGCTTCTCTGCCTCTCCTCTCCCTTGCTTCTCTGCCTCTCCTCTCCCTCGCTTCCCTGCCTCTCCTCTCCCTCGCTTCTCTGCCTCTCCTCTCCCTCGCTTCTCTGCCTCTCCTCTCCCTCGCTTCCCTGCCTCTCCTCTTCCTCACTTCTCTGCCTCTCCTCTCCCTCGCTTCTCTGCCAGTGTCATGCGGTTGTTTGAAGCCTCATCCTTGCTTCTTTCACTGGAGTGAAGAAAGGATGCGAGGAGTAAAGAGATAGAGAGAGAAGAGGAGAAGATAGCAGATATAGTGACCTTTGTCTCACGGTGATTTCCTGCTGAGGCTTAATAGAGTCTCTTTCCCTTCCTCCTCCTTCTTCCCTCCTGTTGTCTCTCGTTCTGTCCATCATAAATTAAAGTGTGCTTTAATTGACATGACAGCTCAAGGTTAAAAACGCTATCGCCAAAGTGGTTAGGGTTTGAGCAACACAATTCAGTCCCCTAACCCTAACCTGTACTCTTACCCTTACGCTAACCCAAACTTTAACCCAAATACCTAACCTTAACCCTAACCCTAGCTCCAAACTCTAAAACTAACCCTAATGTAATTCTAACCATAACACTAATTCTAACCTTAACCCTAAACCCCCTAGAAATAGCATTTGACCTCGTGGGGACTAACAAAATGTCCCCATTTGGTTAGATTTTTGTTTGTTTACTATTCTTTTGGGCACTTCTGGTCCCAACAAGAATAGTTAAAAACGTCCACTCTCTCTCCCTCTCCCTCTCCCTCTCCCTCTCCCTCTCCCTCTCCCTCTCCCTCTCCCTCTCCCTCTCCCTCTCCTCTCCCTCCATCCCTCTCTCTAACAATGTGTGTCCTCACAAAACTTGGTCAATATTTCGCCTGGTCTCTGTTTCTAAACTTTCCCATCCTGCTGTGCGGTGTGTCTCAGAGAGACTCAGAGAGGCTGAGGCCTCATTGTTTACAGTGTGGGTCCTTTTGAACAGAGGAAGTGGAGGCCAGGCTTTGATGCCACCAGCAGGAGGGTAGAGGGTTCACACACTCATCCATAGACAGGGCTTGTAGGGCGGCCATGTTCTAAACACTAAAAGGGAACTATGGGGGTGTATGCTGCGAAGTAGAGCTACTAATGTGCTGTCTATGTGGTAGATAGTGGGGTGACTATGGGGGGGGTTGTGTGTCTGTGTGTGTGTGCGTGTGTGTGTGTGCACGTGTGTGTGCATGTGTGTGTGTGATACTGTATCGCTCAACGTCTTCCTACTTCTACAACTTTCCCATGAACTGTTGTTCGTATTGTGAAGTACTCATGGCATGATTAACAATGTGTACAACAAATTGAAGTGCCTTTGAACGGGGTATGGTAGTAGGTGCCAGGCGCGCCGGTTTGTGTCACGCTCAACATTTTCCCGTGTGTATCAAGATTGGTCACCACCCAAAGGACATGCAGCCAACCTGTGGGAAGCAATGGAGTCAACATGGGCCATCATCCCAGTGGAACGTTTTCAACACCTTGTAGGGTCCATTCCCTGATGAATTTAGGCTGTTCTGAGGGTAAAAGGGGCAAAGGGGGGGTTCAACTTAATATTAGGAAGGTGTTCTTAATGTTTTGTGACCAGGTTCCAAAGTACCCTCTTTAGAACGTTTTGGTGTGTTCTCTAGTCAGCTCTTTTTCCAAGCTACGAAAAGCTCTAGCAAGCCTCTACACTTTTGGGAAAAGGGGAGAGAGAAGGTAGGAGTTGGGTGTGTGTGTGTGGACGACAGTGTGTATGTGTGTGTGTGTGTGTGTTGGGAGGACGACAAGTTTCATACTTCTTGGAGATGTTCCTTTCCCCTCTGGGTATTTTTTAATTAGGGGAACGAACACTGTGCTCTCCAAATTCACATTCAAAGCTCCAAATCAGTTGTAATAGACTGGTAACACACACACACGCAAACACACACACACACCTGAGCCACAGACTCCCTAGTTAGACGTTGACAGTTTTTCTCATCCATGTTTCAATTACTCCTCTCATTATTTTCCTCCCTCCCACGCTTCTCTGCCTCTCCTCTCCCTTGCTTCTCTGCCTCTACTCTCCCTCGCTTCTCTGCCTCTCCTCTCCTCTCTCCTCACTTCTCTGCCTCTCCTCTCCCTCGCTTCTCTGCCTCTCCTCTCCCTCGCTTCTCTGCCTCTCCTCTCCCTCGCTTCTCTGCCTCTCCTCTCCCTTGCTTCTCTGCCTCTCCTCTCCCTCGCTTCCCTGCCTCTCCTCTCCCTCGCTTCTCTGCCTCTCCTCTCCCTCGCTTCTCTGCCAGAGTCATGCGGTTGTTTGAAGCCTCATCCTTGCTTCTTTCACTGGAGTGAAGAAAGGATGCGAGGAGAAAAAAGATAGAGAGAGAAGAGGAGAAGATAGCAGATATAGTGACCTCTGTCTCACTGTGATTTCCTGCTGAGGCTTAATAGAGTCTCTTTCCCTTCCTCCTCCTTCTTCCCTCCTGTTTTCTCTCGTTCTGTCCATCATATATTAAAGTGTGCTTTAATTGACATGACAGCTCAAGGTTAGAAACACTATCGCCAAAGTGGTTAGAGTTTGAGCAACAGCCTTTCTCTTTCTCTCTCTCTTCTTCCTTCTCCCCTCCCTCATTCCTTTCCTCTCTAGCTGTTTCTCTCACTGTCTTCCTATAGCTCCATTCATCTCTCTCTCTATCTCTCTCTCTCTCTTCTCTCTCTCTCTCTCTCTCTCTCTCTCTCTCTCTCTCTCTCTCTCTCTCTCTCTCTCTCTCTCTCTCTCTCTCTCTCTCTCTCTCTCTCTCTCTCTCTCTCTCTCTCTCTCTCTCCCTCTGCTACCTCCCTCCTTCTTTGTCTTCTCTATGACATGAGTGGTGCGGTCTATTTTGGTATGTAAAAACAACACATTAATCATGTAGTCCAGAGACTAGTCAGAGAAGATGAAGTCACACATCTCCATCAGTAAGACACACATACACCCTGTGCCCCCAGTGCTCTCTCTCTCCCTCTCTCTCTCGCTCTCTCTCTCCCTCTCTCTCTTGCTCTCTCTCTTTCTCTCTCTCGCTTTCTCCCCCCCACCCCCTCCCCATATCATTACATTGCATTGCTCTTGGCCAGTCCTCATCTCTAAAGCCGGGCTACGATTGTGACTCCATTATAGCATCAATATGTATGATAATGGACATGGAAAGTGGGACAGACTAAATGGGCATACTAAGCTTGTTCCTGTCTATTGTAACAATGGAAAAGTGATGGTGGAGGTGCATTTTATCCAGCTCTCATTAACTATTCCAGCACATCACATGGTGATGGTGCATTGGATCCAGAAAGTCTGTGTCCCAAATGGCACCCTATTCCATATTGCCTCTGCAAAAAATGTGTGCACTATATAGGGAATAGGGTGCCATTTGAGATGCAGACACTGACTACTCTAGCAGTTACACACCATGATTCAGAAGTAGATTTCTGTCTGGGGGGAAATTGGATGGGCTTTCATCTTGGTTCCTTCCCTTCAAATCCGCTAAATGGAAACGAATTAGAGGACATTTAGCAGTGAGATTGGCCACTGATTTACTACCACGATTGGTTTGTGTGTGGTAGAGGGAAGGGGGAAGGGGGCAGTGTGTGTGTTGTGTGTGTGTGCATGTGTGTGTGTGACTGTACTCCAAAGTGATCTGCAGGAGGAAAACTAATTTGAAACACATACAGACAGAGAGAAAAATATAAACTCCTGAAGCTGCTGGTTTTAATCATGGAATTGTAGGAGGCAGTTTGATCTGTTCCAACCAGGTGTGTGTGTGTGTGTCTGTGTGTGTGCGTGCGTGTGTTGTGTGTCCATTTTTCCATTGTCCTCATCTGTTCCAAGAGAGAGAGCGAGAGAGAGCGAGCGAAAGACACATGGAGAGATAGATAGATAGAGCTTGTATGAATGTGTACTTTTCTACCTGTGTCTAATATGGTAGCAGTCTGTCTCTAACTGTGACTAACAGACCTTACATATCCTCCCTCCCTCCCTCCTCCTTCTCCATTGTCCCAACTTCCTCTCTTACCACAGTCAGTGATCTCTCCACCTCTCTCCACCTCCCCCTGTGCCTCCCTCAGGGCTGCCTGTGTAACAGATAGGCCAATTGAAGCAGCAGGCTAACAGCTCCAGCTAACAGCTTTAGCCACTCAACCCTGATGGATAAGCTACTACTCCCTGCCCCTTGTAATCAATACTAGTCTACCCAGAGTATTGGGAGGCCTAAAGCATTGTATCCAAAGTGATATACTCTGTTTCAGCATTCGAATCAATGGCAAAACCACTCTGAACCTAGCTTGGCATACAAACTGATATATGTGTGTGTGTCGGAGCGTAGGGTCCTCCTACTGTGTGTGTTGATTTTCAAACAGAGCACACACACACACACACACACAGTCAGAACGGGCAGCTCACTCCATTTGGACAAAGAATAATATTTCGAAATGCTGCTTTGTGTGTGTTCATTTCAGAACTGAACGGATCAATGGAAGAATAGAAGTTGAGTAATTGTTTTGCAACGGTGGAACGGGTCAGATTGCTAGTGTTGGGGTTTTGATGTTATCTGTGTTGTTAGGTTTGGCAGTTGGAGGAATAGTTGGTCTTTTGTATGTAATTTGCTGACATGTCATCCTAATACTGAGGGTTGGGCTCAGTAACAGTACAGTTTTAGCACTGGGACATATGGTGTGTGTGTGTTAGCACAGACACGTGTGTGTGTGTACATGAGTATGATGAATAGTCTCAGTCAGTGCAGCAGTCAGTGTGGTGAAATGTGTCCACCTCATCAGTTAAAGGGAGGAGGAGGAGGGAGGAGAGGCGGTTGCAACTAGCTCTCACAGTCTCACGTCAGAATTAGACATCCATGTTTCTAAAACGTCAAATTTCGAAGTTGTTGCAAACCTTACATTTCAAAGTGTTTAAGGTTAAGCATCAACTCCGAAATCTTAAGGTTAGGGTTAAGGTTTGGGATAGGCTTACAACAAAATCTCAAAATCAACTTTCTATTGCTGGATTTGAACTTGCAACCTTTGGAATCAGCAAAACCGAAACCTACTTGAAGGTATCAGTGCTCACTGTCGCCCCTAGTGGCCGGTCTCCATGTCATCTCCCGACATCCTCAGACATGGATGAAGTCGAAGACTGACATGTATCACAGGGTGACTTGGCTGGGCGGTTGAGCGGGAGAGGAGAGGGGAGGAGGAGGAGGAGGAGTGGGGGTGAAGAGGGACCCTAGGGAGGGTATGGGGGTTAGGGGTGGAGGCTTGATGGTGTAGGGTTAGCTCTTGAGCTCGACAGTCTAGACAAGAAAACTGTCTCACATTGTTGTTGAGCACCCCCTTTCCTTGGTTTGCTGAAGCACGGAGGCCCACCTGAACACTGTCTCCCATTGTCTCATTCAGACCCTAACAAGAATAGGCAAACTGCTGTTAGAATGCACAGTAAAACACAAATACATCCTTTTTATGCTCAATAGGGTAACACTTTATAGTTACTTTCATTAGCACGCCATTAATAATATCATTGATGAGGCATGTGTTGGTTATTAGCTACTCCTTTAGTATCCTCTGCTACTCCTGTAGTATCCTCTGCTACTCCTGTAGTATCCTCTGCTACTCCTGTAGTACCCTCTGCTACTCCTGTAGTACCCTCTGCTACTCCTGTAGTATCCTCTGCTACTCCTGTAGTACCCTCTGCTACTCCTGTAGTATCCTCTGCTACTCCTGTAGTATCCTCTGCTATTCCTGTAGTACCCTCTGCTACTCCTGTAGTACCCTCTGCTACTCCTGTAGTATCCTCTGCTACTCCTGTAGTATCCTCTGCTACTCCTGTAGTACCCTCTGCTACTCCTGTAGTATCCTCTGCTACTCCTGTAGTATCCTCAGCTACTCCTGTAGTACCCTCTGCTACTCCTGTAGTACCCTCTGCTACTCCTGTAGTATCCTCTGCTACTCCTGTAGTAGCCTCTATTACTAGTACCTTGCCTACCAGACTGGTAGTGTTAGGACTGGAACAAGACTACTCCTATAGCTGTTTCAAATTGAGTCAAGAGAATGAGTCAAACCTTTCCAAAGGGCACGGCTGCTAAGGTAGATTGAATTCTCAGACCATGATCTGATTCCACTGGGGCCATGTGTCTCTCTGTACTGTAAAAATCAATCCTACCAATCGCATCTTGAAAAGGGCAGACCTTGAGGGATCCAGATCAGTTATAGTATCTGTGGTCTGTCTGTGTGTGAGGTGAAGGGATATTAGTGACATCTGCCTGTGAATGGGAGTACTGCAACAGAGAGACAAATTCAAGGCTGATGTCATTGATGTGCTGTAGAATAGCTCAACCTGGTTTTCAAATGAGAGTTCTTCATCTTTTATGTCTTAAATTAGATGTACATTATTTGATTGTCAAGTCTTTATCGGTGTAACGTCAGCCTATTTTTCAGTCTGTATCTATTACACACAAAGACAGCAGTATCAAATCCTCAAAACATGCGCAATTCATTTGTTGATCCTTCTCTGCACAAAATAACTTGAATTCTATGCTTGTGAGCTCGTGTTTCACCTGGAATCAACAACCAACACATTAAAGACATCTTGAATCTTCACTTTTCAGCATTTCTCTCAAGTACAGCAGCGTGATCATATTAATTCCAAAAACTCACCACGAGGTGGCGCTCTCCTCGATTTTAATCGCCCTATCTGGAAATAGCTGTCTAGACCCAGATAAACTGGAATACAGTGCAGACTGCAGCACTGCAGCCAGTGACCCTGTGGCTACAAACTACAGTAGGGAGAAAAGTCTCCCAGGGGGCTTTCCGTCAGAGATAAATGTGTCTGGTCTTTTTCTGTCATTTATTTCCTGTCATTTTTTTCTCTCCATCATTATTTATGTACATTTTGGCCCCGGGACTGTTCCTGTGAGAGATAGATTTCCACTGGGCGGAATCCCTTGTCTTTCCGATGGTTTTTAAGACATATTTTTCCTCTCTCTGTCTTTTCACGCTTTCTTTTAGCTGTGATTTACATTTTTGATGAATTTGAATGGAATGGCCATTTCTACAGCACCTGTGTCCGTGCTCAAACTAGGCTAGACAGTACAGTATTGTTCATCAATAGATGCACTTAGAATATTGTATTATAATCCCTGTCAGAGTGAATGAAGGATAAATGTTTTTATACCCTTCAGTTGAATGTCAAGACAATTATCATATTATCAAATCAAATCAAATGTTATTGGTCACATACACATATTTAGCAGATGTTATTGCGGGTGTAGCTAAATGCTTGTACAAAGTTGCTTAGGAGCTAAATATGCTAAATATGTCGGCGCCATCTTACGTCATCATTGCTCAGAACTCACATTGTTCACCACCTTCTTGTAAATAAGAATTACAATTCCCTTTGAGAGACAGTGGTCCCAGTCTTCAGTCAGATTATAACTGAGATAAATTATGGACTCAAGTGATTGGTCAGCTTTTGGGGCCTCGCCGCAGGCTATGAGCTAAGTAGCATTGTGTTGTCCCTAGTGATGGTGTAAGTCTGCAATCAACAGACTGGGCCTTTTTGGCTAATTAGAAACAAGGGATGGGGTGTGTGTTAGGCGAGGGGGGTAATTGTGTGTGTGTGTATGTGTGTGTGTTCGTGGGGGGGGTAATTTATTCTCTGTACCCTTTTAGGGGAGGGTTGCTAGTGGGCAGAAGGAGCTTGAGCCTTGGCCCAATAATTAGGGGGGGGGGAGTTGAGGGGTGGTGATATGTTACTCCTCAAGGATTTGGGGTTCAGGTTAGGGGGGTTGGCTAAGGGGTCTGAGGTTCAGATTGGGTTTGCTTAGGAAGGGAGGGAGGGAGAGACTTTAACACTGCATTCCTTTGAAACTTTTGTGAGTGTAATGTTTATTGTTCATTTTGATTGTTTATTTAACTTTTGTTTATGATCTATTTCACTTGCTTTAGCAATGTAAACATATGTTTCCCATGCCAATAAAGCCCATTGAATTGAATGGAATTGAGAAGGAAAGAGAGAGGGAGGGGGAGGAAGAGAGGAAGGAGGGAGAGGAGAGATTCATTTGGAGAAGTACACATTTACCTTCAGACCTCCGGGCCAAACTGTGGGGGCCATTGGGTGTAATTAGTGCACAACCATCATGTTATTACTGTAGATAAAGACCCCCTCAGTCTTTATCTCTCAATCTGTTCCAGTTCATACGCTGTCAATAAGAAACAGATTGCCTGGTTTGGATAGCAGCTCACAGGATTAAAAGCTGGTCCCAATTAACTCCTTAACCCTCCTTTTTGCCCTAACCCTTCAATGTATGTAGATCTGTAAGGTAGAAGCAATATGGTGGAAGCCCCCCCACTACACTGCTTATACCCAGACCCTTCAGATCTGAAAACATTGAAGGTTTAGGGCCAAGGGGAGGGTTAGGGAGCAATTTGGGACTGGCTGATACAGAACATAAAAGAGGAATGGCAGGTCTTCATTCACAGTGGTTCAGGAATGGCTTGACTAACCTAGTGTCCTCTGTACTGACACATATCACAAAGGGTCAGAGGTCACATTTGTTTGACCTGCTAATCAGTCAGTAGATCTGTTTAACTGGTCAATGGTCTCATGTAAGCCTTACGGCTTCCTAAATGTGGGTTAGTGAGTGAGCGGAGTGATGACATGCTCATGTTTGTGTACGTGTGTAGGCCTATGGACACATCAGTTTGTCACACAAACATTCTTACTGTAATCAGTCTGATTTCGCTTGTCATCCTTGGATGACATGACTTCCTAGACATATGAAGGTCAATTTGATCTTTAACTTCTGCTGCCATGTGTGATCAGTCTTCTAAATTTAGCATGGTCGTACAGAAAAAACAAACACTTATTTTGAAATGGAGACAGCATTTTAATTCCCACTACCTGTAAAGGGGAAACACTAGCCTTCAGAAACCACACACACACCCTTTTGAAATATTTTACAATATACCTACAGTTGAAGTCGGAAGTTTACATACACCTTAGCCAAATACATTTAAACTCAGTTTTTCACAATTCCTGACATTTAGCCCTCTGTAGCTCAGTTGGTAGAGCATGGCGTATGCAATGCCAGGGTTGTGGGTTCGATTCCCACGGGGGGCCAGTATGAAAATGTATGCACTCACTAACTGTAAGTCGCTCTGGATAAGAGCGTCTGCTAAATGACTCAAATGTAAATGTAAAAATTCCCTGTCTTAGGTCAGTTAGGATCACCACTTTATTTTAAGAATGTGAAATGTCAGAATAATAGTAGAGAGAATGATTTATTTCAGCTTTTATTTCTTTCATCACATTCCCAGTGGGTCAGAAGTTTACATACACTCAATTAGTATTTGGTAGCATTGCCTTTAAATTGTTTAACTTGGGTCAAACGTTTCGGGTAGCCTTCCACAAGCTTCCCACAATAAGTTGGGTGAATTTTGACCCATTCCTCCTCACAGAGCTGGTGTAACTGAGTCAGGTTTGTAGGCCTCCTTGCTCGCACATGCTTTTTCAGTTTTGCCCACAAATTGTCTATAGGATTGAGGTCAGGGCTTTGTGATGGCCACTCCAATACCTTGACTTTGTTGTCCTTAAGCCATTTTGCCACAACTTTGGAAGTATGCTTGGGGTCATTGTCCATTTGGAAGACCCATTTGCGACCAAATTTCCTGACTGATGTCTTGAGATGTTGCCTCAATATATCCACATAATTTTCCTTCCTCATGATGCCATCTAGTTTGTGAAGTACACCAGTCCCTCCTGCAGCAAAGCACCCCCACAGCATGATGCTGCCACCCCTGTGCTTCACGGTTGGGATGGTGTTCTTCGGTTGCAAATACCCCCTTTTTCCTCCAAACATAACGATGGTCATTATGGCCAAACAGTTCTATTTTTATTTCATCAGACCAGAGGACATTTCTCCAAAAAGTACAATATTTTCCCCCATGTACAGTTGCAAACCATAGTCTGGCTTTTTTATGGAGGTTTTGGAGCAGTGGCTTCTTCCTTGCTAAGCGGCCTTTCAGGTTATGTCGATATAGGACTCGTTTCCTCCAGCATCTTCACAAGGTCCTTTGCTGTTGTTCTGGGATTGATTTGCACTTTTCGCACCAAAGTACGTTCATCTCTAGGAGACAGAACGCGTCTCCTTCCTGAGCGGTATGACGGCTGTGTGGTCCCATGGTATTTATACTTGCGTACTATTGTTTGTACAGATGAACGTGGTACCTTCAGGCATTTGGAAATTGCTCCCAAAGATGAACCAGACTTGTGGAGGTCTACAATTTTTTTTCTGAGGTCTTGGCTGATTTCTTTTGATTTTCCCATGATGTCAAGCAAAGAGGCACTGAGTTTGAAGATAGGCCTTGAAATACATCCATAGGTACACCTCCAATTGACTCAAATGGTGTCAATTAGCCTATCAGAAGCTTCTAAAGCCATGACATCATTTTCTGGAATTTTCCAAGCTAGTTAAAGGCACAGTCAACTTAGTGTATGTAAACTTCTGACCCACTGGAATTGTGATACAGTGAATTATAAGTGAAATAATTTGTCTGTAAACAATTATTGGAAAAAGTAGATGTCCTAACCGACTTGCCAAAACTATAGTTTGTTAACGAGACATTTGTGGAGTGGTTGAAAAATGAGTTTTAATGACTCCAACCTAAGTGTATGTAAACTTCCGACTTCAACGGTACATATTTCCCCCCCTCCTTTTCCCCTTCCTCTTTCCCTCTCTCCTTTAAATATTTCTCTCATTACAAGACATAGGAAGAGAGCTAGCGGCCAGAACTAACCGCCACGCCCCCGAGGGAACATTATTATTTCAGCCTCGGGTACACTGGTCACGAGACAGTGTACCCCCCCCCCCCCCCCCCACCCCCAACTCTCCCTAATGTCTTTCAGATGCCTCCCAAAAAACCTGGGCCTCAAAACAGCCAAAAATAATCATCCCCACTCCCCTAGTCCCATTGACCACAAGCCTAACCAGAATGCGAGCTAGCTATTAGCTTAGCGGCTAGGCTAACCCCGCTAATGGGCTAATTTAGGTCAATGTTTACTTGTATTTAACACTAGCTAGCTGTTAGCTGCTAGGCTAATGGGATAATTTAGATCAATATTTATACATACTTAACAGTTTGTTGAGTAGATGTACAGTATGTAGCCCACTCTGCTGTTGAGGGTTAATGCAAATCCTGAATACTTAGCTAAACTCATGACCACCATATGATGATACAGTAATACACCTCAAAGTGTTTATAGTATGACATTTATCAGGGTCCTATTCATTAGACACCAAATGGAGGAAAACAGGCTGAAAGAGGGAGCGATTATACTGTAACTTGATCAATAACAAAGGCTTGTTTGTTTCCCATTGCAAAACTGTACACGGTGTGCCCTAATGAATATGACCCAGTTTACCAGGACTTAGTTAATGACTGAATCGAAACACACACGGTATCGATTTAACCAAGAGATTGTTCTTGTTCTCAAGTACGAAGGGTTATTAGTTAGCTACAGTAAGTCTGTCATTGTTGATCCAGCCATATAATAGTTATTCTATTTCTATGGATCGATCTATCTCACTCAACACGAAGACGATGCACAGTATTGCTAATAGAAAGAACTAGACAGAAATTCCAACGCTGGAGTTGCTGGTTGTGGTTGATACACATGGACATTTACAGTTTGATGAAAAAGTGATTACACAGTTTACTTTTCTTGATTTTGACTTGTTTATAAGATGTTCAGGACAGGTTTGCCTTGTAAATGAAGCTCAGCAGGCATCGTTTAACAGTCTCCAGGGTAGAGGAGTACAGTTAAGTACTTTTCAGCCTGCTGCAGTGTTCGACCAAACAAAACCCTTTCCTTACTACACAGCGTGAAACACGGAAGGCAGTTTACTTGTACTATTTGTACAAGTTAAGTATTGATTGTGTTAGTGGTTTAGTGTTTTAAGTGCTTAAAAAGATATTCAACTTGAAAATATGTCCCTGATGTTCCTCCCCTCTCCTCCTCCCCTCTCCTCCCCCTCCTCCCCCTCCACTGGTTAGGTTTTGACTGTAAACCTGGGAGCCTTCCCTCTGTGTCTGTGTAGTTTTAAAGGCCCTGGTAGCCCACTACCCCTAGCTCAGGTCACAGTGTGTTGTAAACTCTGTAAGTGAGGCCTCTTCTCCTGTTAACTCTCCAACACTGGGGACTGGCATAGCCAGGTGGGCCTTTGTTATGGGGTTATAGGTAGACAGCACTGACAGTACACTAGAGTAGAGTAGTGTTAAGTAGTGCTCAATACAATACAGACGTTTGTGATTGGAGATGAATTGTGAGATTATTATAGAAATATGGACTAAAGAATCATAGAATTACAGAATATAGAATCATAGAATTATAGAATGTAAAACTATAGAACTATATAGAATTGGTGTTGTTGTTCTGTGTGGGTATATCTATATGGACATATATATCTGGGTGTCTATAGAAGCATAGCAGTAGATCGTAAGAAATTGAACATGCCCATTGAAAATCCTGGAAATCTCTATCACCCATAAAGAAGAGGATATTGGCAGCTTTGCCAACATTGCAGCAGGACCAAAGACAGAAAAAGGGCAAATATCCCAAGAAAATATCCTGCTAGCTGGTGCAAGAATTCTCATTCCCCTAATTATTTCCATTAAAATCCCAGCTCTAACTACAGTCTCACTGGCAGCTGAATACAATAGCTTCAGTTGTTTCTCTTTAGCTGGAGAGTCATCTGCCCAGAGCGGCTGACCACTGATGACACCAGGGTAGGAGCTAGAGTCCCTCTGGTCACAATGGACAGTATTCTGACCTGACTTGGCTGGCCATTAGAACAATATAAGGTCATTATTTATGATTCATCCTCTGTGGAGAGCTACAAAGAGGCTAATTGAGGCAGGGCGGTGACACTGAAAGTCCTATCATGCCTTTATGCCACTAGGAAGGTACAGAGAGATGGCCACTGACTGCATCGTCAGCATGATGAAACACCAAGCTGTTCCAAGCAGGATTCTGCCCTCTGCAGTTAACGCACACACACACACAACACACACAATATTTGCACACCATCACACCTGCCATTTAATTACAGCCGCCGGCCAGTTAGGTTAACTGTCTTACTGAAGGACACACTTACACCATACCTCCAACCTCGCCCAGGTACCTAACCTATAACCCTATAGCCATGTACTATACCATACTGTATCTATAACCCCCCCCCCCCATACATACTGCTTCACCTTGCCTGTATCCCAAATGGTACCTTATTCCCTATATAGTGCACCAGAGCCCATAGAGAATAGGGTGCCATTTGGGACATACATTTAGCCTGTTCTTCCCTACCTTCTCAGTGGTAGTGTGTATCTAATGCAGCAGTTTGGTACTGCTTCACAATACTTAGTATTCTGTAGTCTCTGAGTTGGATGACCTGGCATCAATGTCACTTTTTATAAATATAATTATTTGTTCTGTCTCTCTCTCTCTCTCTCTCTCTCTCTCTCTCTCTCTCTCTCTCTCTCTCTGTCTCTCTCTTTCTCTCTCTCTCTCTCTCTCCCTCTCCCTCTCCCTCTCTCCCTCTCTCTCTCTCTCTCTCTCTCTCTCTCTCTCTCTCTCTCTCTCTCTCTTTCTCTCTCTTTGTCTCTCTCTCTCTTTCTCGCTCTTTCTCTCTTTCTCGCTCTTTCTCGCTTTCTCGCTCTCTCTCGCCACCAGCAGTCACAGCATAGCACAGCACACACCCATTCAGCAGGGCTAGCTCCGCTCCGCAGTCCGCACTCCCCTTATTTTAGCCGTAGTTTAGCTAGCAACATAATCCAATAATAATCCATGAAGCTACAAGACTTGAACAGATCCTCCTTCTCTTTCTCTCTGATGGAGGAAACAAGGAAAGGGGGGATGAAGAGGAGGAGGGAGGAAGGGAGGATGGTGGTGCCATTTCAAACGTCACATGATTAGGTTGTCAGTTGGCCCTACTCATTCCCCTCTCTCTCTCTCTCTCTCTCTCTCTCACATACATACTCTCATACTCGCTCACTCACTCCTCTCACATACACACACGCCTCTCTCCGTCTCTGCGTCCGGGCTGCGCTGTGTGTATGTGAATGAGGTTAAGGAGTGACAGACGCTCTATTATGTGTGTCTCCTCTGTGCTGCTGTCCTTCACTTGACTCTCATCATGTCCCTCTGTTGTTGCTTCTTTTTTAGGGACTATGGATCGTCCAAGCGCAAATCAGGTAAGGCACCTGTCTTTCTACTACCCTATTGATTTAAAGTGTCTTTATGTTTTGTACAGTATGTATGTCAGCAAACTATCTTCTATAGGGCAATTGATTGACTTAAGTAGATGGAGGGAAACTTTACCCCCCTTCTACTTCAACCTGTTGAACTGAATGAGCTGTCATGCTGGTGAATAGTGCTTGTCACACCGCATGATGTTTCTGTTCAGATCTACCTTTCCCTTTAACTGTCGCTTTCATGTCTATCTGTCAATGTGTGTTTTGTTTACTTGTCCGCTAACGGAACAGAACAGTGACCGACTGTTGACCAGTGTTTTTGGGATGCGTTCCAACTGAACAAACCCTCTGTATAGCCTCGCCTTGCCTTGAGCCCTGGGTGGGGTCGATAAAGTATTGAAACTCCTGGGGATGTCTCAGGAAGGATAGCCATTGATGTTCCTGTTCTGTCTGCCAGGATGAATTATTTTCTGTTGTGGGGAGAGACAGAGATTGCATCCCAAACGGCACCTTATTCCATGTATAGTGCATTAGTTTTGTCCAGAGCCCTATGGTCAAAAGTAGTGCACTATAAAGGGAATAGGGTGCCATTTAGGGCACCGCCATGGTCAAAGCCGTTTAAAGATTTATTGGCTGTGGTCTTTGGTTTAAGTAATAGAGATAGCTTTGTATGACACATACAGTGGGGAGAACAAGTATTTGATACACTGCTGATTTTGCAGGTTTTCCTACTTACAAAGCATGTAGAGGTCTGTAATTTTTATCATATGTACACTTCAACTGTGAGAGACGGAATCTAAAACACAAATCCAGAAAATCACATTGTATGATGTTTAAGTAATTAATTTGCATTTTATTGCATGACATAAGTATTTGATACATCAGAAAAGCGGAACTTAATATTTGGTACAGAAACCTTTGTTTGCAATTACAGAGATCATATGTTTCCTGTAGGTCTTGACCAGGTTTGCACACACTGCAGCAGGGATTTTGGCCCACTCCTCCATACAGACCTTCTCCAGATCCTTCAGGTTTCGGGGCTGTCGCTGGGCAATACAGACTTTCAGCTCCCTCCAAAGATTTTCTATTGGGTTCAGTTCTGGAGACTGGCTAGGCCACTCCAGGACCTTGAGATGCTTCTTACGGAGCCACTCCTTAGTTGCCCTGGTGTGTTTCGGGTCGTTGTCATGCTGGAAGACCCAGCCACGACCCATCTTCAATGCTCTTACTGAGGGAAGGAGGTTGTTGGCCAAGATCTCGCGATACATGGCCCCATCCATCCTCCCCTCAATACGGTGCAGTCGTCCTGTCCCCTTTGCAGAAAAGCATCCCCAAAGAATGATGTTTCCACCTCCATGCTTCACGGTTGGGATGGTGTTCTTGGGGTTGTACTCATCCTTCTTCCTCCAAACACGGTGAGTGGAGTTTAGACCAAAAAGCTCTATTTTTGTCTCATCAGACCACATGACCTTCTCCCATTCCTCCTCTGGATCATCCAGATGGTCATTGGCAAACTTCAGACGGGCCTGGACATGCGCTGGCTTGAGCAGGGGGACCTTGCGTGCGCTGCAGGATTTTAATCCATGACGGCTTAGTGTGTTACTAATGGTTTTCTTTGAGACTGTGGTCCCAGCTTTCTTCAGGTCATTGACCAGGTCCTGCCGTGTAGTTCTGGGCTGATCCCTCACCTTCCTCATGATCATTGATGCCCCACGAGGTGAGATCTTGCATAGAGCCCCAGACCGAGGGTGATTGACCGTCATCTTGAACTTCTTCCATTTTCTAATAATTGCGCCAACAGTTGTTGCCTTCTCACCAAGCTGCTTGCCTATTGTCCTGTAGCCCATCCCAGCCTTGTGCAGGTCTACAATTTTATCCCTGATGTCCTTACACAGCTCTCTGGTCTTGGCCATTGTGGAGAGGTTGGAGTCTGTTTGATTGAGTGTGTGGACAGGTGTCTTTGATACAGGTAACGAGTTCAAACAGGTGCAGTTAATACAGGTAATGAGTGGAGAACAGGAGGGCTTCTTAAAGAAAAACTAACAGGTCTGTGAGAGCCGGAATTCTTACTGGTTGGTAGGTGATCAAATACTTTTGTCATGCAATAAAATGCAAATTATTTACTTAAAAATCATACAATGTGATTTTCTGGATTTTTGTTTTAGATTCAGTCTCTCACAGTTGAAGTGTACCTATGATAAAAATTACAGACCTCTACATGCTTTGTAAGTAGGAAAACCTGCAAAATCGGCAGTGTATCAAATACTTGTTCTCCCCACTGTACATAAAATACATGTAGAGTGTGAAGGATGCTGGGGAAGATTCTAGAGGGAGACACCCTTGTGTATACTGTGTCACTACCGTATTGGAAAGTGGGTGGGTTAGCCTGGTTCCAGATCTGTTTGTGCTGTCTTGCCAACCCCCATGGTCAAAGATTTGGCAGGACAAATCTGGGACTCGGCTGGATGGGTGTATGTGTGTGGTAGAACATATGACTTTCTCTTATTTTATGCTAGGCTATACAATATGACTGACCTATGGAATATGAACTTGTTCAGTGGGTCAGATATATACTGTGACTAAGCTGTTTATCCATACATTCATACTTAAAAAGGTTTTGAGGTCGACATTAGCCATCTTAACGTGTTAGCATTGTGATGATATAGAAATAGCTGCTTAGCCATAGCATTTCGCTGCACGTGTGTGAGTCACCATTATCAAATCAAAGTTTATTGGTCGCGTACACAAATTTGCAGATGTTATCGCAGGTGCAGCGAAATGCTTATTGCAAAATTAGCTAGGAGCTAGAAACAGGGTGATCGTGCCTATCGGCGCCATCTTACTTGTGCTATGTGCGTCTTAAAGGGATAGCTCAACCGATATGTGTTTTTTAAAGGGATAGTTCAGCCAAAACCATGCTAATATTGGACTTCTATGGGTTTAGATAATGCTAGCTAGCTAAGTAAACGGTTGGTGACAGTGGCTAAATAAACAAAACAAAAGCATGGATTGCACTCTGTTCTTGTCCATGGACTGCTTTCAGGGTAAGGAGACCAATAAGTAGATTTGGTAATTTAAGTGAACCATCCCTTTAATATCTATTTTTCCCACACACAGAGGTTGGGAGAGGGAAGGGAGAAGCACACGCCAGACTTTTGCATGAATTATTAAATAGAAAAGAGCAGGAAATGCTTTGTGGTTAATGATCAATCACATTTCCGTCCGTTCTGAAGCCTAAAAGGCCACTTTTTGATAGATTAGTAGTAGCAGACCATATCTACAAGCCAATATGATTTTCAGATAGTTTTTTTATATTGCGTGGTGATATCAGGGTGCTTTGCAGTAATATTAGACTGTAATAATTTACCTTCAACTAGTTTTCCTTCTAACTTTGGTCTTACTTTTTTTCAATCTGTTTTTTCAATCAGTTCCAACATGCTTCAAGAACATTGAATTTAATCAGAATGACTAATAGCAGTTAATCAAAGTCAATCATAATTTGGTAAATGTAACCGACAAGTTGTTTGAAGCATAGAACACGAACCCAACGAACTTCCTTAAACCATGAAGTTGGCCAATGCCCTGAATGTGTTCACGTCTATTAGATTACATTTCTTTTTGTTTAAACAGAACTGACTACTTTAAATGAGCTACAAGACAGGTTAGCCTTTTAGATCATAATGAATGAGATTACATGGACAGCGGGGACCTGATCCTAGATCAGCACTCCTACTGATGTTTTATTAATTCGGGCCCTTTGTTTGGGCTGAGGAACAGGTGGTTTGGTGTATCTGCATTGACAGTGAGGTTAATGGTTTGGCATCTTAGCTGGTTGGCATCAGATCCAATTATCCCTTTGTGATTAAGTGGTTACTTAAATCTATCTGTCTGTCAAGATTGTGTTTTGTCTGGATGGACAGACATTAAGTTCAGTAGTTCACCCATCTGACAGGTTGTTGCATAATAGCCAGAGTTTTTCCTGACCTTATTGGTTAATTAGGATCCCCAGTAGCTTTTGCCGAAGCAGAAGCTATTCTTCCTGGGGTCCACACAAAAACATAAAACATGACAAGTAACACTGATACACTGATAGACAAGAACTGTCACACAAATGTAAAATACAAACAATACAACTAAAGAATAATGTGTGTGTAGATTGTGTGTGTTAGAGTGTGATAGAGTGTGTGTGTGTGTGTGTGTGTGTGTGTGTGTGCGTGTCATGACCTGACAATGGAAAACTCTGGAACCTAGTTATAGCCTAGGGGTAATGTTTTTTTTTTCTGGTCAGGTCACGTGGTCAGGAAAAGTCATAGCCTGCCCATTATGTGTGAAGGGAGGCTGGGGCTTCAGGAATCCCATGATTGGCTGGTGCTGCTAAATGTCCAATGGACATCGACCAATAATGGAATCTCTTTGCATATGACAGATAGTCTCGCCATATCTTCCCGACCCAGGATGTGAACTCGAAACCCTCTACACAAGAACACAGCATACAGGTTCCCTAAACTTTAGACCCCATCACTGTCGTTCCTTCCTCAGCAGGAATCACTATAGGAGGGAGTGACTCTCTTAGCTGTGTATTAGAACCAGTAGTTAACATGAGGGACAGGGTTATAGTAGCATGCTACTGTAGTTTGTGGTGCGTTTTATTTGGGTCTTAGCTGCAGTATAAATCTAGAGATTACATAGTGTTAGCCTTCCCATAGACTCTGTTTACACTATGGTCTGCATGGCTCCATGTCTGCAATGCCACAAAATTGCATGGAGTTAGTTACAGCATATAGGCTACACCACTAACTGATTATGTGACCTTTTCCAATTTAACACTGATTCCTCTATTAACTTTAGATGTTTCATTCGGCTTTTACACAATATTTGCCCTTTTTAACAATTTGACATGTGGCAATTTGACATTTACTTTCTTCACTTATCAGCTTAATCTACACAGTGGTGGAATAATCCTTATATAAAAACCCAAACTGCCTCAGTCCAGATGAAGACCTCAGAGGTAATAAAGACTGTGAGGAAAATAAAGGTCAGAAGTGGATTTTAGCTTACTTACTGGAGGGGGTCCCTCCCTCCCTCCCTCCCTCCCTATCTCCCTCCCTCCCTCCATGTCAGTCCTAGAGAGTTTCTGCCTTGCATGTGAAGGCCAGATGCAGTGAACAGAGGCCGCTTCCCAAATGGTATTCTATTCCCTTTATAGTGTACTACTTTTAACCAGGATCCATAGGGCACTGGTCAAAAATAGTTCACTATAGAGAATAGGGTGCTATTTGGGATGCACACAGAGTGAATGTGGAGGCCAGGGGTTGAGAGAGAATGTCAGTCTGACTACAGGCCCTGATCTAGTGTTTACGTGGCATGGCGGATAAGATGTCAGCGTGACGTAGAAATGCCTAATAGTGTTTACATGGGGCCTGCCGGGCTGGGGAGAAGGGGGAGTGTGGGCTGTCGATTGTGCGTGTATGTGTGTGTGTGGTTGATGTGTGCGAGCCTGTGTGTGTTCTGTTAGGAATGGGAAGAGGGGTGGTGATTTAAGGGAGGGGGGAGGGGCATAACACGAGGTAGAAGACAACACCACATGGTTATGATAGCTCATCCTCCCAAGAAACAACAAATGAAGTTACGCTTCCTGCCTCACTAGGACCAATTCTCTGCATTGAACCTCATCACACAGCGAGCTCTAAAATATCGACATACCATCCTTTACCGTTATCACCGGTCTGTATGTCAAGATACAGGTGACTAATGTGCTCATAGAAAACCCGTAGCTCTTTCACCCAACACTGGCTACATTGGGTGCAGTCATAAGCCACTGCAGTGACAATACAAGCAGACAGTCCAACAATGTCCAACACTAAGAGATATTTGCTCTCTATTGTAATGGTTGGCTTGGAGAGAGTGTGACTGTGTTTGCCTGGCTCTTGTATCGGCCGAGGTCTCTCCCAAAGAGAAATGAGAAAGATAAATGTTTTAGCAGCCAGATCCCACTGTCACTAAGTGACGTGACTCAAAACAAAAGGAGAGAGAGAGAGAGAGAGAGAGAGAGAGAGAGAGAGAGAGAGAGAGAGAGAGAGAGAGAGAGAGAGAGAGAGAGAGAGAGAGAGAGAGAGAGAGAGAGAGAGAGAGAGAGAGAGAGAGAGAGAGAGAGAGAGAGAGAGAGATGGCGAAAGAGGGAAAGATGGAGAGAGAGAACCAGTCCAGATAGAAATAGGGTGGAGAGGGAGAAAGAGAAGAGAGAGACTTTTGGCCTCACCCTTCTCTCTGTCCACCCACACTCTGTTACTCCCAGCTGGGTGGGTTAGCGACTATTTTGTCACCACTAATGGCTGTTCCACGCCAGTATTTTGTCATCGCTACCGCCAGTGTTTGTCATTGCTAATGGTTAGCATCACTCTCGGTTTGCGATTGTCATTGTGATCAATGTGAGTGGTTGGTTCACATTCGACTCAATATTGGTTTGTAGTTATTTGTTGTTTCTAGCTGTAGTCTTGTCGTTGGCAATGGTGGTCTTGTCTGTGATCCTCGTTTGTCATTGTGAATGGCTCTGACTCACATTTTTTTAATGTTATGAAGCCATCTTGGAAATGGGACTTGTTATTTTGGCAACAAAATCCACCAGACAGATTCAATACTTAATGTGTTGTGAAATCTGTTGTGAAATGTATTGTAATGTTTTTAAAATGGTCTATGACTGCCTTAACTTTGCTGGACCACAGTAAGAGTAGCTGCGTCCTTTGCAGCAGCTAATGGGGATCCATAATAAATACAAATACAACTGAACTTCGACCTGAAGCAAGCTGTCTCAATGTGTAGACTATGTATTTCCTTGTTTGGCACAAACCACTTCTTTCAGTCAAACATATTTCACATTTTCTCTTCTCTGCTTAAATGCTTATAGTGTGGAGTGATTATAGGCAGGGGGATGGATGAAAGAGCGAGAGAGAGAGAGAGAGAGAAGGAGGGGGGAGAGAGAGAGAGAGAGACAGAGAGAAGGAGGGAGTGGAGAGAGAGAGCGAGACAGGAACTAGCTTTTCCAAACATAATCTACTAAATCGATGAAATTACAGGACAGATGGCTAATAAGCCGTTCCAATCAAAACCTGGAAAGTAGTGACCTTAGAAAAGCTATTTGTCACCGCCACAAGTCCCTTAATTGCTGGGTAATGTGGACGTTTTGGGGTTGGTTGGTGGAGGAAAGTGACCCACACCATACCAGCGGGAACGGAAAAAGAAAACACAGTGACTGGAGTCTGCTCGGGCTAGTGGGCTAGTGCCATCATCAGAGAAGCCTGAAAGGAATTAGGCATTCAATATGTGTGTGTGTGTGTGTGTGTGTGTGTGTGTGTGTGTGTGTGCGCATGTGTGTGTCTCTTTCTGTGTGTGTATGCAGCAGTGGGCTCTCCACTCTCCAGTTAATATCAATCATATGTCGAGTGCTGCGCTGAAAGAAACTTCTCCTCTCTCGCTAGCTGGGTTTGGTTTGGGGGGTGTATGTTAACTGGGGTTGACCCGGTTGACCCGGGCCACTCTACAAGCCTCCCTGGGGGACCAGCATCAATCTCCTCAGCTCCCTGTGACTCTGGAGAGAAAGAGAGAGAGAAAGAGAGAGAGAGAGGCTCTGACCTTTATTATATCATTTTAAAACTGAAAGGGATGTGGATTTTCCCTCACAGCGGGGGAGTGTGAGGGAATGGGGTGGAGGTGTGGTAGGGGTCTAGGGTCACAGGGTGGGGTAGAGGGACCTCCTGTGGTGTTCTGGCTTGGGTGGGTTCCCTCCTGAAATGATTTCAAGGAGAATATCCCACAAAGTTTTCAAGATAATGATATCCTACTATTTATTGGGTTGGGTCATTCTCCTTGTTCCATGTTGTCGTTGTTTCCCAACCCTTCATATTGGTTCTGGTTGTTGTTTACGGCCGGCCCAGACAGCCCTAGTTTTGGCTGCGTGCCCAGGTAGTTTGGACAGGAAATTTGAAAATGTAAACCTCATTGATGACAACAGACACCCCTGCCTTGTCCCCGTCTCCCCCTCCTCTACCTTTTTTCTAATACCACGTTTTCACAGATTTTGGTATGATGGACACACACACACCCTGCTGACGTGCAACATTTAATTTCCTGACAGGGTGGTGATGTCTGAGCTGTGTTTGTAGAGGGGAGAGCCTTCGAAGGGGGCCAACGCCCCCCTCAGACATTCCAAGCGGGATGAAGGGAGGGGGTGTGCCACGAAAACATGGGTCGGCCCAGGATCATGCGAAGCTATATCAATTCTACTGTTACACTCTCAATTGCTACAGTATGTGCTGCTGAAGAAAGACAGCAGACATCTTCTGTGATGGTCATATGCAGTGTATCACAACCACAGATTGAAGTACTTTCTGTGTTTTGATGTAAATCAGTGCTCTCTACAATTGCAAATATATTATATTTGGTTTGCACTGTAGAGACTGTTCAGGTCCTGCTGTTTGTGATCAGGAGGGAATAACAGGAACAATATGATGTTGATATGCTGTCCATGATGGACTGAATAACATTCCCTTTCTCTCATTTAGCAGACGCTCTTATCCAGAGCAACTTACAGAAGCAATTAGGGTTAAGTGCTTTGCTCAAGGGCACATCGACAGATTTTTCAACTAGTCGGCTCGGGGATTAGAACCAGCGACCTTTCGGTTACTGGCACAACGCTCTTAACCACTAAGCTAACTGTCTCTCCTCCCTTCCTCTCTTCCTCCCTTTCTTCTTCACTTCTTCGGCCTGCAGTATGGATGTACGGCTTTACCGACAGTCCAAGGAAAGAGGCGTCAGGTAGTCCTACTTGTGTGCGTGGCACAGGAGGTTGGTGGTACCTTAATTGGGGAGAACGGGTTTGTTGTAATGTCTGGAGCGGAATCAGTGGAATGGTATCAAATACATCAAACACATGGTTTCCAGGTGTTTGATGCCATTCCATTTGCTCCGTTCCGGACATTATTATGAGCTGTTCCCCTCAGCAGCCTCCTGTGGTGCGTGGGTGGTGTGCATGTGGTTGTGCATGTGTGTATGTCGCAACGCTGGTGTATGTGTTGTGGTGGCAATGCTTTCTATAACCACATGCCCATCGGCATTTTTCGATGTTTGTCCGTTTTTTGGGGTTTTCACTTCTTTTGCTTTGCATGCATGCACTGACTGTCACTGGTTTCGGTTTATTTCCTGACCCATCTGCTCAACATCAACCATTCACATTCTGTCTTACTTTACTGACTTTAATCTCTGCATCCCTATGGACCTGCCTGACTGGATGGCTCTTAACCATTCAATACACTTTAAACACAGAGCCTTAGGCACCATGCCAAACTGTTGCTGCCTGGCCAGAGTGTGTGATACAGTACAGCTGAAACCAGAGTCTGGTTCTTTACGCTTGAGATCAACATGTGGATCTAAGATCATGATGATCAATCAACAACAATGAGAGAGAGAGAGAGAGATAGAGAGAGAGAGAGAGAGAGAGAGAGAGAGAGAGAGAGAGAGAGAGAGAGAGACTGACTGACTGACTGACTGAGAGACTGACTGACTGAGAGACTGAGAGACTGACTGACTGACTGAGAGAGAGAGAGAGATTCAGTGAGAGAGACTGAGTGAGAGAGACTGAGTGAGAGAGCCAGTGAGAGCGACATAGAGAACACGTCTGCAGCTCTGCAAATAAACATCTCAGCGATTAATGTGTTTTTCTCCAGAAATAAACACGTCACATCAAGCTTTTAACAGGAATATAAAGGGCCTGAATCCCCCAGCATCTAGGGAGCATTTCCCTAATGTTCTCCCAGTCTACTTACGCATAATTGGTGAAACATTTAGAGAAAAAACACTTTGTTTTCTTGTATTAGCACTTTCGAAGTGTCAATGTGAGTTTTGAAGAAAAAAATATTTGGCCATGAGATGACACCAACATATAAGCAGCTATTATGATTCATGATGTTTCCCGGTTGTACACACAACAGTCGACCGCATACATAGGAACAGCATGCAGCATGTGGAGGGTTGATCCGGTGTTATTTTATTATTAAGTTTGACCCCATTTGCACCCTGTAGTGCCTTACATATGTTCATTTGCCTGCATGTGCTTTGGGCATATCTCAAATTACACCCTATGCCCTATATAGTGCAGTACCTTTGACCCAAGCCCACACAGGGGTTGGCTATATAGTAATAGTGAACTCACTGTAGGGAATCAGAATAATATTATGCTGTCATAAGGGTTAAGAGAAAGGAAAACAACATGCTCTGGATAAGAGCGTCTGCTAAATGACGTAAATGTAAATGAGTAGAGGGAGGGGTAAGGGAATAGGAAATAGGAAATAGGAAACATAAGGCCCATCAGAAAGATGTGATTTGAGACTCAATCTTTGTCTTTACCATATGAAGCAGTCACAGACAGGGGAATCTTCAATGAGGAGTGAAGACTAATAGCATTACCTTGTGTTGTTGGCTAGCCTTTCTGTTTATAGAGGCCCATGTTGAGATACTTAACTGTGTTATATTCCAATGAAGCGTCTTGAGTTAAAACTCGACATTTCTTAATCTCTTCTCTCTTCCTTGTAAGATCGTAACGTTAGGATGTTGCAACGCTCGTTTTATAATACTTAGGTTCGTTAGCTGTTGTTTATTTGACTGTAGAAATTGAATGATAAACGTTTGACAGACATTTTGTGTCAAAGGATTGGGAAATAATCTGCCTTTAAATCCCATTGAATGATTAAATCCCAATCATCTTAATAGGCTTACAGCACAGATAGGTTCTACGCCACAAATTGCACCTTATTCCCTATTTAGTGCACTACTTTTGCCAAGGGCCCATATTAGTCTCTAGCCAAGGTGTTTGTTTGAAATGGGATGCGCTGTCATACGGCATTGTCAAAGGCATGCTCCCAGATCTGCTCTATAGCCAACTCGGTCTATGGTCTGACATGGCGATGACCATAGGATTTGACAAGACAGCACAAACAGATCTGGGACCAGTCTATAGCAAATACACAGGCAATGCTGTCAATGCAGAGGATCCTCACCACCGACATGGTTTATATTCAAGGTCCAATTCCATTAGCTAGATGATACAATAGCTGGCAACAATCATACCGTATAATCATATTCATATGGAGACAGCAATTGGGTGGGTGTAGAATGATGCTGACGGGGCGCTGTCTTAATTTTCCCACTCACAGTAAATGTCATGCACTCATATTTGTAATTATTTATCTTTTAGTTAAATATTGGACTAGAGTAGAATAGAGTAGGATAGAGATATACATGCAGTAGTCACTAGCCATGTGCTGTGCAGCAATAGCATGCCTGTTACCCTGATCATTTCACACAACAGTAATGCACACGCGCACACACACACACACACACACACACACACAGCTGTGCGTTTTATGATCATCTGCCTCCTGCATGTTCCTCTGTTTTGACCATTTCTCCTACTTCACTACCTTTATGTCTGCTCACAGAATGCATGTCCGTGTGTGTGTGTTTGTGTGTCCAATGTTTGCTTTCCACATTCGTTCGCACAGCAAGTGGAGGTCCTAGGACCTAGCTAGGTGCCTAGAGAAACAAAGATGGCTGCCAGTGTTTGGAAATGCTCCTGGAAAAAGACATAAACAACAGACGTCATAAAGGGACACACATGTTGACATGGTGCAATTTAATTGGCAATGGATTGTGTCCTTGTCTATTTAATCAAAGATAAATAGTTAGTGGTGGAGGGTTGATGAACTTTACTGGAGCGCTGTGATATCAATTTAGGAATACATGGAATGTATATTTAAATTCTTCAAACTCAGGTTAGATGAGACATTGTATTTATAAATAAGGAAGAAGATAAATGAAGTAGAGCCTTTTAGAGAGCAGGAAATGAGTTACAATTTGAAGAAAAATCCCAAAGCTTTGGTACGATCATACCAATGCGTAGCAATACGTCAACAAACAGTGCTTCTAACTTAAATCAAACACACACCACGTGAACTTTGTAAATGAAGTCATTGCTGGCACTCAAGAGCTTATCATTGGGAGCTAGAATGAGAAGAAGAGAGAGGGAAAGAAGGAGAGATAGACAGAGGCTGGGCCTGTGTTTATGTGAAACACAAGGAGAAAGCACCACACTCTTTTTTTCTTCCCTCTTTCTTTCTCTCTCTCTCTCTCTCTCTCTCTCTCTCTCTCTCTCTCTCTCTCTCTCTCTCTCTCTCTCTCTCTCTCTCTCTCTCTCTCTGTCCCACTCATATGTTTCTATTTAAGGCCCTGTAGTCCCGACTGCCTTGATTGGCGTGGTACAGCCCCTTACTCCTCGTCCAACGGCAGGCTCCCAAACAGAGAGAGAGAGGAGGGGAGAGCGAGCGAGCGAGAGAAGTGGGGAGGGAGAGAGAGCCAGCCACACTACTGATTTTCCAGAGGGAAACTTTTTATATTCTTCCAGTCCCGACTGGAGTCTTTCTCCAACTCCAACCGTTCAGCAGCTCTCCCTGTCCTCTCCTCATTTTCTTTTACTCTTATCCTCTCTTCCCTCCATCTCTCTTTTTATTTCATCCCTCCTTTTCCTTTTTCCTTTTGACTTCTTTCAAATGCTTCCTGGTCCGTTGGTGTGGGCCGGGGGAAGGTTCCGCTATATGGCCAGACGTTTGGGAATAAAATGCAGCGATAATATCCTGAGCAAGCGTTCTGATTGGCTAGGGAGGAGCAACGGCGCGGATTCGGCCTATGGCGGCATACCGATACCGGGTGCGCGGTGGCGGCGGGCGCTTGCGGCCACCACGGGGTAGGGGTGGCGTGGTGGGGACTGGGAGCTGGCTGACGGCGTGTTTCTTCTCGTCCTCCCGTGCAGGCATTGACAGCTCGGACCCTATGGTGCTGGAACAGTACATGGTGGTGGCCAACTACGAGAGGCAGGAGAACTCTGAGATCAGCCTGCAGGCTGGGGAGACGGTGGACGTGATTGAGAAGAGCGAGAGCGGTGAGTAGTGTGTTTACATGCTGTACATACGGCTTTGGGTTGTACTTTTCTTAACTTTCTTTCACACACACAGAGACACACACCAACTCATGCACAGTCAGCACCTCGTTCATTCTAATCCTCTCATGGTGTCACTCCATGTTCTGTTTTCCTTCCCTCTGCCCGCCTTTGTCCTCAAGAATCCCTCCTTTTCTCCCCCTCCTCTCTACCTCTGTCTCTCCCTTAATCATTCTCCTTGTCTTCTAACTGGGGCTTGGCTCCACCTGGAGGCTTGCTGTTTGGCCAGCAGTCCGGTGTGTGTGTGTGTGTGTGTGTGTGTGTGTGTGTGTTGTGAGTAGGTGTGTGTTTGGCTATGCTTGAGTTTGTGTGAAGGTGTGTTTATGTGTGTGTGTGTGTGGTAGCGTTAGGCTGGAGGCCAATCTGTTGCCTTGTGCAGCAGGAATGTAGACTTATAATTAATAGTCCACTTTACTTTAGTGGAGAGTGAGATGTGTTTTACGAGTTACATCTTGGAAAGGCAAAGGTCGAAGAGCAAAGTTTTAAGGGGAGAAAGAAGCAGAGAGAGACATTGTGCCTCATCAGCTTTATTCCTCACTTGTTATTTGGAAGCATTGGGATAACTGGCTGCGTGTACTATTTTCACCCTTACGTTTTTCTCCAATTTCATTCTACTTCACAATGTTATCAAAAACCAAGGACATGGCAGTTGAGTTGTTGAATTACAGCACAGAAACAAGATGTTTACAGTGTACAATAGTAACAGTTTGCTATGTAATTCAACCTGGATAAAATCTGTTGAGTGAAATGTCAATGTGAATATGTTGTCCTTATGTTTTGTTTTCATCTATCCAAACATTTAACAACACAAGAGATGAATCTAACTTACCATGGTAACAAGCCATTGACAGCTTGCACAACTCAAGATGAACAACCTCAACAGCCTAACAGTCTAACATCAGCAGAAAACCTTTGGCAAGGATACATCCACACACATCTTTCATCCAAATATTGGTGTGTGTGTGCGCGCGTGTTTTCTCTCAGAGTCTTTCGCACATCTTTGAGCAAGTTAATGAACCTCTCTTTTTCATTAGTTTTACCATCGACCCAGCAACCCACTATCCTTCAATGGAAGGAGCTCTCTCTCTCTCTACTCTTTCAGACCCATGTGTTTTTGACATCAGGCTGTTTGAACAGCTTTTTGCTGTATTTCCCATTCCATTCATTGTCAGTACAGTGAGACAATAGTCCGCACTAGCCAAAGCGGCAGTTCCGCCAAACTGTATGGGAATAGAGGAGTAGATGGTTTTGCAATGCTGCCCTTCTTTTGTGAATATTCAATGTATTTAATGTTATGTAAGGCTAAGGGGAAACCTAATCTCATCAGAAAATGTAAATGCTGGGAAGTGCTGTACTGCAATTATTGTGAGATGTGGTTGTTTTATCTATCTTAGTTAAATGAACTGATCGTCCAAAGTCCCTTTAGCGAGTGTCTGCTAAATTACTAAAATGTAAATGTGAAATGTCATGTTTTTTTCAGTCTCTTTTTTTTAGGTTTCGTACTGTCAATGTTTAAGCTGCATTGAGTTATATTTTGAGAGATATGTTACTTGATGAGGCTTCGATTCCCAGAGATTTTGTAAGAGTCACACGCTAGAGTGCGAGTCATTAAACGTTTTGTTTAATGAATATTCAAAAGTTAATTGCCTGTGTGAATGCCAAAACCACGCTATAATTACCTAATTATTGGTGGCACTGACACTGCATTGGAAACACCAATAACCTCCACAAAGAGAGACAATCGGGCACATTAAAACTAAACAGGATCTGTAAATATTCAGTACTCGGACAGTTTCAATACAAAAGTGCATTAGAAAAATATAAAAACAAATACGAAAACAAGCTGTACTGTCATTGGAGCATATATGCTCAAACTAGTACATAGACTAAACCTGAAAAAGATCCAGTTTCAGTACAAAGGTACAGGAAAAACAAATAAAATATCATCCATAAGGAAACAAGCTGTACAATGACTGTCATTGGAGTTGAAGGTTACTGTAAACATGCTCAGACGTCTCCATATCCCTCCACCACTAGGCCAAATAACTAGAGCAACGATCTACGATGACATCATTGGCAGGCTATGCCAAACCAAACACGTCCTAGTGCCTTGTATATCCCAGAAACCCTTTCACTTTTTCAGAGCTTTATTGCAACCTTGGCGTCTCCACAGCTCTGCTTGCTTATGTCCTTTGACGTTTTGATCGCAGAAACACAGACGGTAATTTAACATCGCAATCTCCCAATTTATTAGACCCCCTATTTCTTTAATGTTATTTTAATGTTGCTTTAATGTTCCGCGCCCCATGCATCTCGGCATTATGACAAGTTATGCTTTTAAGTTAGCTTCTACCAATCTTATCCAGACTCTATGCTTTTTATTTTCTTCTCTATACAATCTCTAAACAGTATATCATATGCGGTTAGGAATGGTTCGGGTCAAGCAACAGTCAGTGAAAAAAACATCCACTACAGTAAACCACTTTAATGTAGTAGCAGTTTTTTCGGTTCATGCACTGTTTACCTCGACAGTCGCGGGTTCATAATCCCAAGTCGGATGTTGTTGTTATACCCTACCCCTACTGCGAGAAGTTATCGGCCACGTGCGCTCTAGTTCAACCCCAGCTGTTTCACTGTATAGTGTCAACAAGTAGCCAGTATCGCTACGTGATGCCGTAATATGTGTGTGTGTGTGCGTGAGTGTATGTGTGTGTGTGTGTGTGTGAGTGTGAGTGTATGTGTGTTGTGTGTGTGCTGATGTCATGAGTTTTGGCTGTGAGATATGTGTCTGACTGTCTGTCCAGGGATTTATGAGCTACTATCTAGTAAAGAGAGATTTATGGAAGGGCAAGTAGGTGGACACTCCAGAATCCTCTTGAAAGGAGGGAAAGAGGAGGAGTGGAGGCTATGTCTGGACCAGTGTCCTGGTTTTCTTTGTATTCCTGGTTTTCTCCCACTCCGGTCATTCCTTGGACATGGGAAATCACAGAGAGGGAAGAGGCCACAGATGGGAAAAAATCACTTGCATGTGTGACCAGAAGTTATATGGAGCGATCAGTTTATTGTGCTTCCTGCAAAGTTGTTACCTTCATGATATAGGTGAATGGTATCAAATGTATGATATAGAATAGTCTTTGAAGACTGGTAGGTCAGCCTTTATTTGTTCAGTTTTGGCTCTGTTAGAGTTGACCATGCGCTCACAATTCTGATACCATAGTTGCACGAAAAGGACTGGTTAATCAATGCAACTGGGCCTCCATTCTGTGGCTCCATACTGTGGCTGAATATGGAAAATTCCCCTATTTTCTGTGTCCTTACCACGGCCTAATGGATCTTGCAGGAGGACTGTGATGCTGTGCAGCAAACAAGATCCTTTGGGTTACTGTGCCACTCCCTCAGCCCACAAGCCCAGCCGGATAAGACATTTGCCCCTCGCCTCTCTCTCTATGCGATCTTTGCCAGGTTGAAAGGGGAATTTGTCACCATAATCCTAAAGAGTTTAGGCACACTTACCGTACAGAACCCGCCTAAACACACATTCACACACACATAGTCATGTACTCACACACATCCGTGAAATTATGTACAGTGGGGAAAAAAAGTATTTAGTCAGCCACCAATTGTGCAAGTTCTCCCACTTAAAAAGATGAGAGAGGCCTGTAATTTTCATCATAGGTACACGTCAACTATGACAGACAAAATGAGAATTTTTTCCCCAGAAAATCACATTGTAGGATTTTCAATGAATTTATTTGCAAATTATGGTGGAAAATAAGTATTTGGTCACCTACAAACAAGCAGGATTTCTGGCTCTCACAGACCTGTAACTTCTTCTTTAAGAGGCTCCTCTGTCCTTCACTCGTTACCTGTATTAATGGCACCTGTTTGAACTTGTTATCAGTATAAAAGACACCTGTCCACAACCTCAAACAGTCACACTCCAAACTCCACTATGGCCAAGACCAAAGAGCTGTCAAAGGACACCAGAAACAAAATTGTAGACCTGCACCAGGCTGGGAAGAATGAATCTGCAATAGGTAAGCAGCTTGGTTTGAAGAAATCAACTGTGGGAGCAATTATTAGGAAATGGAAGACATACAAGACCACTGATAATCTCCCTCGATCTGGGGCTCCACGCAAGATCTCACCCCGTGGGGTCAAAATGATCACAAGAACGGTGAGCAAAAATCCCAGAACCACACGGGGGGACCTAGTGAATGACCTGCAGAGAGCTGGGACCAAAGTAACAAAGCCTACCATCAGTAAC
>NW_028162697.1:0-7500 GCF_964263955.1 Coregonus lavaretus | reverse complement strand
TTTGTTTATTGGACAGGATATATAGAAAGAACTAGATAGGAGGAGAGAAATGGCTGGAGCGTTGGGTCAGATTTGAACCCATGCTCGCAGCGTTAGTACTTGTTATCCAGAGGCAGTAGCTTAGACCGCTGGAACACCCCAGGCTACATGATTAAACATTTTATTGATTTTTCACACACAAAACACAACAAACGCCACCAACAGAAAAGACACAACAAACCTGGTCAACACCAGACAATACCACATAAACAGCTCAATCCCATGATAAATCCCTTGTAGCCTAATTGAGCCGCCAAGCCAATTGGCTTCCACTGTGTTAATGGGAAAACCCTTGTCTTCTCCAAGGGGGATGTCCTCTCTCTTCTCTGGGAAAACAGGGTTTATTGTCTGTCTGTCTGGAGGCTAAATGGCATGGCCAGAAAGAGGGAACGCCAACTAACTTCCTACGAACAACTGTCCTGAAAGAGAGAGAGAAGCGCAAAGAGAAAGACCCAACTTCTGTCCATATTGCAGTTGGACAGAGTGAGTTTCCTGGAAAATGTTGACACATGGACATTGGTTGGTTAGGAACATATGAGAACGTTCCCTCGCTTTCTCTCTCTGGTCTCTCTCTCTCGCTCCCTCCACAGTCTCTCTCTACTCTGGTAACGGCCTGTGTGTGAGGAGATCCAGCAGTCTTTCTGTTTCTAATTTCTCTGCTCTTTTACCACATCTGACTTTCTCCAGAACTGAATTTATAGGGGAGCTGGGCCTTGTCAAAGACATGTGGTGTCTGTCAGCCTGGGAGCTGAATGTATAGGGGAACTGGGCCTTGTCAAAGCCATGTGGTGTCTGTCAGCCTGGGAGCTGAATGTATAGGGGAACCGGGCCTTGTGAAAGCCATGTGGTGTCTGTCAGCCTGGGAGCTGAATGTACAGGGGAGCTGGGCCTTGTCAAAGCCATGTGGTGTCTGCCAGCCTGGGAGCTGAATGTATAGGGGAGCTGGGCCTTGTCAAAGCCATGTGGTGTCTGTCAGCCTGGGAGCTGAATGTATAAGGGAGCTGGGCCTTGTCAAAGCCATGTGGTGTCTGTCAGCCTGGGAGCTGAATGTATAAGGGAGCTGGGCCTTGTCAAAGCCATGTGGCGTCTGCCAGCCTGGGAGCTGAATGTATAAGGGAGCTGGGCCTTGTCAAAGCCATGTGGTGTCTGTCAGCCTGGGAGCTGAATGTATAAGGGAGCTGGGCCTTGTCAAAGCCATGTGGCGTCTGCCAGCCTGGGAGCTGAATGTATAAGGGAGCTGGGCCTTGTCAAAGCCATGTGGTGTCTGTCAGCCTGGGAGCTGAATGTATAAGGGAGCTGGGCCTTGTCAAAGCCATGTGGCGTCTGCCAGCCTGGGAGCTGAATGTATAAGGGAGCTGGGCCTTGTCAAAGCCATGTGGTGTCTGTCAGCCTGGGAGAGAGAGACCAGGGCTAAACTAGTCTTTCTCATTTGTCTTTTCAGACGCAAGTACATACACATACAAGTGCAAGCATGCATGTTGATGACCCCTATACAGACACGTTCCTATGCTCATACACTATCACACATACACACACGTTTGTGTTTGCAGGCACACTCTTTCCACGCACACAGACCTGACCTATTTCTATTAGCCCCTACTACGTAGGCAGTGATATACAGCTGTGGCAGCTCACACATGCAGCTGATAATGGCAGTCACTCACCAGGACCCTGTCACATAGGAGTCAAGTCAGGTGGCCTTTTGGAAAAAAATGTCTCCTGAATTGTCTCTTTGCTAAACTATGGCCAAATTCCATAAAGCTGGATGGATTGGATTTGATTATTTCCTTTTGAACAGTTGCAGTATCTTGGTCTATAAAGTATATTTGCTAAACTATGGCCAACTTCCATTGAGTTTCGTATGGTATTGGCAATTTTTATTGAGGGAGCATATTTCACACGTTGAATGTAGGACTTAAAAAAAGAGAGGAGAGACGTACCGTACTACCTCTCATCTCACAACTACAGTGCTATGAAAAGGTATTTGCCCCCTTTCTAATTTTCTCTACTTTTGCATATTTGTGATACTGAATGTTATCAGAACGTCAACCAAAACCTAATATTAGATAAAGGGAACATAAGTGAACAAATAACACAACAATTACATATTTATTTCATTTATTTCATAAACAAAGTTATGCAACACCCAATTCCCCTGTGTGAAAAAGTAATTGCCCCCTTACACTCAATAACTGGTTGTGCCACCTTTAGCTGCAATGACTCCAACCAAACACTGCAGTCCACAGTAAGAACATCATACCAAAGGTCAAGCATGGTGGTGGTGGTGTGATGGTTTGGGGATGCTTTGCTGCCTCAGGACCTGGACGACTTGCCTTAATAGAAGGAACCATGAATTCTGCTCTGTATCAGAGAATTATACAGGAGAATATCAGACCATCTGTCTGTGAGCTGAAGCTGTTGGGTCATGCAGCAAGACAATGATCCAAAACACACATTCAAGTCTACATGAAAATTGCTAAAAAGCAACAAATTCGAAGTTTTGGAATTGTCAAAGTCCAGACCTAATCCCAATTGAGATGTTGTGGCAGGACTTGAAACAAGCAGTTCATGCTTGAAAACCCACACATCACTGAGTTAAAGCAGTTCTGCATGGAAGAGTGGGCCAAAATTCCTCCACAGCGACGTGAGAGACTGATCAACAACTACAGGAAGCATTTGGTTGGAGTCATTGCAGCTAAAGGTGGCACAACCAGTTATTAAGTGTAAGGGGGCAATTACTTTTTCACACAGGGGAATTGGGTGTTGCATAACTTTGTTTATGAAATAAATATGTAATTGTTGTGTTATTTGTCCACTTATGTTCCCTTTATCTAATATTAGGTTTTGGTTGAAGATATGATAACATTCAGTATCACAAATATGCAAAAGTAGAGAAAATTAGAAAGGGGGCAAATACTTTTTCATAGCACTGTATATGTGTTGAATGCCATTCATCAAAACATTTTTTTCAGTCTAGGATCTAGCTAGCCTACAGTAGAATAATAATTAATTAGCATAGCATCAATGTCACAATGTCAAATTCACTTTGGCAGTTAGAACTGAGCAAAACCAATACCTCTACAGTCAGTCCAATGTTAGCGTCTTCGCTAGGCTAAACATTAGCATAGCATAATTAGCATAGCATTATTAGCATTTGTGAAGCAAAACTCACTGTACTGTGTGTTGTCAGACCCCATACTCTGCTGTAATGTATACAGTGGGACCATTAGACAACAGGGGAACAGAAAAGCAGACTGCCTTTGAGGAAGTGGAACCAGTTTAGGGTGGGCGCGTGACAGTACACAACCCCTGTTGGTTGCCTTTCAGATTCAAAACACCCAGCTAACCCACTGAAGGAGGTGGAATGGAGAGTTGGAGACACTATTTCCCTCAGTTTGGTGGGAACGGGGTGGCTGGGCTGGGCGGGCGGGGGAGTTGTTGAGTTGGTACAATCCAGACCCAGACACTACAGATAGGCTGTCACAGACAGGGTGGTATAGGAATCAATGCACCCACTTGAGGGTAACACACACACATTTAAGACCACTCAGAGAGCTAGTCAATACTTGTGTACTGTACTGTCTAATTTGGCCTGCTACCAACCATACTTAAATGCTATGCTTTTCTGTGAAGGGTAAATTGCTTTGAACTTCAATGCCTTTTAGACAATGCCTATGGGTTGAAGCCTCAAAAACTATGGTGGACCATTCAGAGCTTCAAACATAGTACAGCTATAGTAGTCTTGTGTTATGAGTGACGTCCAACCTGGATTTCTGGAAAACCAAGGAATGTTTGGGAAGTTACTGGAATTTTGCAACCCTAACAATGACCAACATTCTTTTTTTCCGATGAAGAAACTGTTTTACACAGACATATTTTCCATATAGGTCACATCGGTCTCATTTCCCAATGTGAGTTGTTGTGTCTTGCAGGGACATCAAATGGGGCGTGTGATGACTTGATTCACTCAAGCCAGTGTGTGTGTGTGCACTATGTGTTCTCAAATCACATTATAGGACCTCGCCATATGACTGTAAATACAGTCAAGAGATGATGACTTAATTGTTGGACAAAAATAGTTTGTGCTCGTTACCTCGCTCTCTTCGCTTTCATACTGTCGGAGTGTGTGTGTTAGTGTCTATGTGTACATATGTGCATCCGTCAAGTGTGCGCCTGTGTGTGTTAGCATATGGCGTGCATCTGGGTGCGTCTGGGTGCGTTATAGGCTGCAGAAAGTCATAAATTATCCCGTATCTTCAAGGTTCGCTGAAAGGCAGCTTCCCTACTATTTACGACTCTGAATAGTCCACATTGAACCCAAATGTTACGGAAGAAATGCTTGGGGAGCATCCGAACTTGGTAAATAGAATAGACAGTAGGAAACTCGAATCGTGCTACCGTTGCAGAACAAAAACATTAAGACACATGCTAACTGTCAGGGAAGGATTGATGTTTAGGTCTCTTTTCCTCTCTCTTTTTGTGAGTGTCGGTTTGGTTTGGTGCCCGATTTGACATGTGTTTTTGCATTCAATCAGGTCTAGGTAGAGGCGATTCAATTCCAATGAAAAATATTTATTGTCCCACAAACACCTCTCGAAATACTAGACTAGGATTTTTTTGGGGAGAGTCAATTCAAGTCAATTCTTAACTATTGCACTGATACAAGGTCAGCTCTTATTTAATCCCCTTGATGGTTTCAGGTTAGAACTCAGTTATGGTAATCTGATCCTAGATCTGTGGTTCAGGGACAACTTCTTTCTCCTTGAGCCTTAGTGTCTATTTTCCTCTGAACTCTGGGCCCATATATGAAAAAACCTGACCCTAACCCTAGAGTACTGATCTAGGATCAGGTTCTCCCTGTCCATATAATCTTAATCATTTTGATTTTAAATGCAAAACTGATCCATGAGCAGTACTCCTACTCTGAAATGTCTGGTGGTTTTGTAATGATAGCAGCTTTCCAAGCAGGTGAAAAGTTCCCTGGTTACAACACTCCACTACTCTCCATGTAGCAGATATAAATGAAAGCCTGGACCAATACAAACATTAACACCCAATAAATTCTGGAGTTCGTTTTGAATGTAGAGCAGTTCTTGTAATTTATAGCCTTAGCAAACTGCTGCGGATGAAGGAACTAGAACATTGACATATTTCCATTATTGAGTGTAAATCAAAATGTGTAAGTGTGTTTGGAGTCCAAGCACAACTATTAGTTCTCATACCCAAGGCCTTAGTAATGATAGTAGTGATATTTAGCAGGGAGAATGGCTGGTGTGTATCTGTGTGTCTGTCTGTCTATTTTCTTTCTGTGTCATAGTGTATAAAGAATGTGTGTGTGTTTGTCCCCATGTGGCACTGCACAAACTAATGTGTGTGTGTGTGTGTGTCTCTTTGTTATAGGTTGGTGGTTCGTCAGTACAGCCGAGGAGCAGGGTTGGGTGCCGGCCACATACCTGGACTCACAGAATGGCACTAGAGATGACCTGGAACTTAGCACCGTCAGGACAGGAGAAGGTAACAAACACACCAGACATTCTCCCTGCTAAATATCACTACCATCATTACTAAGGCCTTAGGTCACACACCAGCCATTCTCCCTGCTAAATATCACTACCGTCATTACTAAGGCCTTAGGTAACACACACCAGCGATTCTCCCTGCTAAATATCACTACCGTCATTACTAAGGCCTTAGGTAACACACACCAGCCATTCTCCCTGCTAAATATTACTACCATCATTACTAAGGCCTTAGGTAACACACACCAGCCATTCTCCCTGCTAAATATCACTACCGTCATTACTCAGGCCTTAGGTAACACACACCAGCCATTCTCCCTGCTAAATATCACTACCGTCATTACTCAGGCCTTAGGTAACACACACCAGCCATTCTCCCTGCTAAATATCACTACCGTCATTACTAAGGCCTTAGGTATGACAACTAATAGCTGTGCTTGGACAGCAGGAACCTCGAGGACCAGGGTCAGAGCAGAAAAGACATTGTAACAACCCCAGCCAAATGCCCTTTGTTCAAACTACAGGGTTTTCATCAGGGTGGATATTTTGGCACCAGAGCAGATTCCTTCACAGCCCCATGGGAAGTCACTACTTTTTTAAGGAGTCTTGTTTTGTCATGACCTCTTCTTTGCAATAATGTTTAGTCTGACTGTTTGGAGGGCATATTTCATCACTAGAGAATAAGCTCCCTTCCCGTTTGGAGCTTCAGGACGACACTGTAGCGTCTTAGCTGTATGTTACACCCAGACAGGCAGGCAGGCACACACACACATACACAGACATACACACACATACATACATACACACACACACACACACACACACATACACACAGACATACACACACATACACACACACACACACACACACACACAGACATACATACACACACACACACACACACATACACACAGACACACACACACACACACACACACTCCCCAGCATTAATGTCATATTGCCTCTGTTTTCCATCAGTATTAGTAACCCATGGAAACTTTCTGGTATAGTGTAATCATTATGCTGTAATGCTTTGTGTGTCATAGACTGCCACCAGGGTATGTAAGGCTCTCTCCCTGTCTCTCATTAAGACATGTTGCTTTATGATCCTCATGCTGGCCATGGCACTGTTACACTGTAAACTGGCACGCCACATCCCAGCATGTGATGACAGGTCCTCTGCAGCTGCTGTAGCCCCCCAGCTCCCCTTAATGCAGACTGCAGTCACTCCACACACACACAGAGAGAGAGAGAGAGAGAGAGAGAGAGAGAGAGAGAGAGAGAGAGAGAGAGAGAGAGAGAGAGAGAGAGAGAGAGAGAGAGAGAGAGAGAGAGAGAAGAGAGAGAGAGAGAGAGAGAGAGAGAGAGAGAGAGAGAGAGAGAGAGAGAGAGAGAGAGAGAGAGAGAGAGAGAGAGAGAGAGAGAGAGAGAGAGAGAGAGAGAGAGAGGGGACATATGCTGGGTGGTACTGGGCTGGTAGTGAAAGTCTGTGATAGCCTTTAAGGAAAACAACGGTCATGTAGCTGGAGCCTGGAGATGCCTAGGGATCTGGGTTAGTCATAGACTGAGACACACTTGCACGGATGTGGATGCAGTCGCAGACACACATACAGAGAGGTAATGCAGACACACACCCCACACATCACATCCTCCCTCCCATCCCACAAAACAGTCCTCTATCAACACCTTCCGAATTAGAGCCTGCCTGCTCAGTTTGCACACACCGCTGCATATCTCATATCTCTGGTAACTATCCTGTCTCCCTCCCTCTCAGCCCCCCCCCCCCCCCCCCCTCCCCATACTTATTAAGCCCCAGTCTGCTGTAATATAAACCAATAGCAGACTGTAGCTAGCTCACTGAGGAGGAACGACAGGGCCTGTAGGTCTGGTCTATTGGAATTACCCTGAAATAACATCTCCCTTGTGGCGTCCCCAATCCTG